>NW_026109626.1:0-22438 GCF_024516045.1 Bombus affinis
GTGCACGCCATTTCCATCGTCGAAATAAGTCCAGACACACGCAAATCACAATAAATCGTCGATTTTCTAGAAAATTAAGCGATATTTCTGTGCCGTTTAAGATATTTCGACGTTTAAACGCTCTATTCATTGCATTATGCGTGCAGAACGTAGTGCACGCGCTTTCCGTCGCCGGAATAAGCCCATACTCACGCAAATCGCAAGAAATCGTCGATTTTCTAGAAAATTATGCGATATTTCCCTCCCATTTATGATATTGCGACGTTTAAACGCTCTATTCACTGCATTATGCGTGCAGAAAGTAGTGCACGCGCTGTCCGCGTCGGAACAAACCCAGATACACGAAGATTGCAATAGTTCGTCGATTTTGTAGAAAATTAAGCGATATTTCTCTCCCGTTTGAGATATTTCGACGTTTAAACGCCTATTACACTGCGTTATGCGTGCAGAACGTAGTGCGCGTGATATACGTCGTAGAAACAAGCCCAGAGACACGCAAATTGCAATAACTGTCGATTTCGTCGAAAATTTTGAGTTATTACTCTCCCATTTGAGATATTTCGACGTTTAAAACGCCATTACACTGCGTTATGCGTGCAGAACGTAGTGCACGCCATTTCCATCGTCGAAATAAGTCCAGACACACGCAAATTGCAATAACTTGTCGTTTTCGTCGAGAGTTAAGAGTTATTACTCTCCCATTAGAGATATTTCGACGTCTAAACGCCTATTACACTGCGTTATGCGTGCAGAACGTAGTGCGCGTGATGTACGTCGTAGAAACAAGCCCAGACACACGCAAATTGCAATAACTTGTCGATTTCGTCGAAAATTTTGAGTTATTACTCTCCCATTTGAGATATTTCGACGTTTAAACGTCATTACACTGCGTTATGCGTGCAGAACGTAGTGCACGCCATTTCCATCGTCGAAATAAGTCCAGACACACGCAAATCACAATAAATCGTCGATTTTGTAGAAAATTAAGCGATATTTCTCTCCCGTTTGAGATATTTCGACGTTTAAACGCCTATTACACTGCGTTATGCGTGCAGAACGTAGTGCGCGTGATGTACGTCGTAGAAACAAGCCCAGACACACGCAAATTGCAATAACTTGTCGATTTCGTCGAAAATTTTGAGTTATTACTCTCCCATTTGAGATATTTCGACGTATAACGCCATTACACTGCGTTATGTGTGCAGAACGTAGTGCACGCCATTTCCATCGTCGAAATAAGTCCAGACACACGCAAATCACAATAAATCGTCGATTTTGTAGAAAATTAAGCGATATTTCTCTCCCGTTTGAGATATTTCGACGTTTAAACGCCTATTACACTGCGTTATGCGTGCAGAACGTAGTGCGCGTGATGTACGTCGTAGAAACAAGCCCAGACACACGCAAATTGCAATAACTTGTCGATTTCGTCGAAAATTTTGAGTTATTACTCTCCCATTTGAGATATTTCGACGTTTAAACGCCCATTGCACTGCGTTATGCGTGCAGAACGTATTGCACGCCATTTCCATCGTCGAAATAAGTCCAGACACACGCAAATCACAATAAATCGTCGATTTTGTAGAAAATTAAGCGATATTTCTCTCCCGTTTGAGATATTTCGACGTTTAAACGCCTATTACACTGCGTTATGCGTGCAGAACGTAGTACGCGTGATGTACGTCGTAGAAACAGGCCCAGACACAGGCAAATTGCAATAACTTGTCGTTTTCGTCGAGAGTTAAGAGTTATTACTCTCCCACTAGAGATATTTCGACGTCTAAACGCCTATTACACTGCGTTATGCGTGCAGAACGTAGTGCGCGTGATGTACGTCGTAGAAACAGGCCCAGACACACGCAAATTGCAATAACTTGCCGTTTTCGTCGAGAGTTAAGTGTTATTACTCTCCCATTAGAGATATTTCGACGTCTAAACGCTCTATTCACTGCATTATGCGTGCAGAACGTAGTGCGCGTGATGTGCGTCGTAGAAACAAGCCCAGACACACGCAAATTGCAATAACTTGTCGATTTCGTCGGAAATTTAGAGTTATTACTCTCCCATTTGAGATATTTCGACGTTTAAACGCCTATTACACTGCGTTATGCGTGCAGAACGTAGTGCGCGTGATGTACGTCGTAGAAACAAGCCCAGACACACGCAAATTGCAATAACTTGTCGATTTCGTCGAAAATTTAGAGTTATTACTCTCCCATTTGAGATATTTCGACGTTTAAACTCCCATTGCACTGCGTTATACGTGCAGAACGTAGTGCACGCCATTTCCATCGTCGAAATAAGTCCAGACACACGCAAATCACAATAAATCGATTTTCTAGAAAATTAAGCGATATTTCTCTGCCGTTTAAGATATTTCGACGTTTAAACGCCCATTACACTGCATTATGCTTGCAGAACGTAGTGCGCGTGATGTACGTCGTAGAAACAAGCCCAGACACACGCAAATTGCAATAACTTGTCGTTTTCGTCGAGAGTTAAGAGTTATTACTCTCCCACTAGAGATATTTCGACGTCTAAACGCCTATTACACTGCGTTATGCGTGCAGAACGTAGTGCGCGTGATGTACGTCGTAGGAACAAGCCCAGACACACGCAAATTGCAATAACTTGCCGTTTTCGTCGAGAGTTAAGTGTTATTACTCTCCCATTAGAGATATTTCGACGTCTAAACGCTCTATTCACTGCATTATGCGTGCAGAACGTAGTGCGCGTGATGTGCGTCGTAGAAACAAGCCCAGACACACGCAAATTGCAATAACTTGTCGATTTCGTCGGAAATTTAGAGTTATTACTCTCCCATTTGAGATATTTCGACGTTTAAAACGCCTATTACACTGCGTTATGCGTGCAGAACGTAGTGCGCGTGATGTACGTCGTAGAAACAAGCCCAGACACACGCAAATTGCAATAACTTGTCGATTTCGTCGAAAATTTAGAGTTATTACTCTCCCATTTGAGATATTTCGACGTTTAAACTCCCATTGCACTGCGGTATACGTGCAGAACGTAGTGCACGCCATTTCCATCGTCGAAATAAGTCCAGACACACGCAAATCACAATAAATCGATTTTCTAGAAAATTAAGCGATATTTCTCTGCCGTTTAAGATATTTCGACGTTTAAACGCCCATTACACTGCATTATGCTTGCAGAACGTAGTGCGCGTGATGTACGTCGTAGAAACAAGCCCAGACACACGCAAATTGCAATAACTTGTCGTTTTCGTCGAGAGTTAAGAGTTATTACTCTCCCACTAGAGATATTTCGACGTCTAAACGCCTATTACACTGCGTTATGCGTGCAGAACGTAGTGCGCGTGATGTACGTCGTAGAAACAAGTCCAGACACACGCAAATTGCAATAACTTGTCGATTTCGTCGAAAATTTTGAGTTATTACTCTCCCATTGAGATATTTCGACGTTTAAACGCCCATTACACTGCGTTATGCGTGCAGAACGTAGTGCGCGCCATTTCCATCGTCGAAATAAGTCCATACACACGCAAATCGCAAGAAATCGTCGATTTTCTAGAAAATTATGCGATATTTCCCTCCCATTTATGATATTTCGACGTTTAAACGCCCATTGCACTGCGTTATACGTGCAGAACGTAGTGCACGCCATTTCCATCGTCGAAATAAGTCCAGACACACGCAAATCACAATAAATCGATTTTCTAGAAAATTAAGCGATATTTCTCTGCCGTTTAAGATATTTCGACGTTTAAACGCCCATTACACTGCATTATGCTTGCAGAACGTAGTGCGCGTGATGTACGTCGTAGAAACAAGCCCAGACACACGCAAATTGCAATAACTTGTCGTTTTCGTCGAGAGTTAAGAGTTATTACTCTCCCATTAGAGATATTTCGACGTCTAAACGCCTATTACACTGCGTTATGCGTGCAGAACGTAGTGCGCGTGATGTACGTCGTAGAAACAAGCCCAGATACACGCAAATTGTAATAACTTGTCGATTTCGTCGAAAATTTAGAGTTATTACTCTCCCATTTGAGATATTTCGACGTTTAAACGCCCATTACACTGCGTTATGCGTGCAGAAGGTAGTGCACGCCATTTCCATCGTCGAAATATGTCCAGACACACGCAAATCGCAAGAAATCGTCGATTTTCTAGAAAATTATGCGATATTTCCCTCCCATTTATGATATTGCGACGTTTAAACGCTCTATTCACTGCATTATGCGTGCAGAACGTAGTGCACGCGCTTTCCGTCGCCGGAACAAACCCAGATATACGAAAATTGCAATAGTTCGTCGATTTCGTAGAAAATTAAACGATATTTCTCTCCCGTTTGCGATATTTGGACGTTTAAACACCCTTTGCACTGCGTTATGCGTGCAGAACGTAGGGCACGACAGTTTCATCGTCGAAGTAAGTCCAGACACACGCAAATCACAATAAATCGTCGATTTTGTAGAAAATTAAGCAATATTTCTCTCCCGTTTGAGATATTTCGACGTTTAAACGCCTATTACACTGCGTTATGCGTGCAGAAAGTAGTGCACGCGCTGTCCGGCGCCGGAACAAACCCAGATACACGAAGATTGCAATAGTTCGTCGTTTTTGTAGAAAATTAAGCGATATTTCTCTCCCGTTTGAGATATTTCGACGTTTAAACGCCTATTACACTGCGTTATGCGTGCAGAACGTAGTGCGCGTGATGTACGTCGTAGAAACAAGCCCAGACACACGCAAATTGCAATAACTTGTCGATTTCGTCGAAAATTTTGAGTTATTTCTCTCCCGTTTGCGATATTTCGACGTTTAAACGCCCTTTGCACTGCGTTATGCGTGCAGAACATGGTGCGCGTGATGTACGTCGTAGAAACAAGCCCAGACACACGCAAATTGCAATAACTTGTCGATTTCGTCGAAAATTTTGAGTTATTTCTCTCCCGTTTGCGATATTTCGACGTTTAAACGCCCTTTGCACTGCGTTATGCGTGCAGAACGTAGTGCACGCCATTTCCATCGTCGAAATAAGTCCAGACACACGCAAATCACAATAAATCGTCGATTTTCTAGAAAATTAAGCGATATTTCTCTCCCGTTTGCAATATTTCGACGTTTAAGCACCCTTTGCACTGCGTTATGCGTGCAGAACGTAGGGCACGACAGTTTCATCGTCGAAGTAAGTCCAGACACACGCAAATCACAATAAATCGTCGATTTTGTAGAAAATTAAGCAATATTTCTCTCCCGTTTGAGATATTTCGACGTTTAAACGCCTATTACACTGCGTTATGCGTGCAGAACGTAGTGCGCGTGATGTACGTCGTAGAAACAAGCCCAGACACACGCAAATTGCAATAACTTGTCGATTTCGTCGAAAATTTTGAGTTATTTCTCTCCCGTTTGCGATATTTCGACGTTTAAACGCCCTTTGCACTGCGTTATGCGTGCAGAACATGGTGCGCGGTTTTTCCATCATCCAAACAAGCCCATACACACGCAAATCGCAAGAAATCGTCGATTTTCTAGAAAATTATGCGATATTTCCCTCCCATTTATGATATTGCGACGTTTTAAACGCTCTATTCACTGCATTATGCGTGCAGAACGTAGTACACGCGCTGTCCGGCGTCGGAACAAACCCAGATACACGAAAATTGCAATAGTTCGTCGATTCTGTAGAAAATTAAGCGATATTTCTCTCCCGTTTGAGATATTTCGACGTTTAAACGCCTATTACACTGCGTTATGCGTGCAGAACGTAGTGCCCGTGCTGTACGTCGTAGAAACAAGAACAGATGCAGGCAAAATGCATTTATTCGTCGATTTTGAAGAAAATTATGCGTTATTTCCGTCCCGTTCGAGATATTGTGTGGTTTAAACGCACTTTGCGTTGCGTTATGAGTGCAGGAAGTAGTGCACGCCTATTCCATCGTGGAAAGAAATCCAGGCACACATAATTCACAATAATTCGTCGAATTTGTAGGGAATTAAGCGACATTTCACTCCTGTTCGATATATTTCGACGTTTAAACACCCTTTGAACTGTGTTATGCGTGCAGAACGTAGCGCACGGTTTTTCCATCGTCGAAATAAGTCCAGACACACGCAAACTGAAATAATTCATCGATTTCGTCGAAAATTAAGAGTTATTTCTCTTCCGCTTCAGATATTTCGACGTTTAAACGCCCATTACACTGCGTTATGCGTGCAGAACGTTGTGCACGCGCTGTCCGGCGCCGGAACAAACCCAGATACACGAAGATTGCAATAGTTCGTCGTTTTTGTAGAAAATTAAGCGATATTTCTCTCCCGTTTGAGATATTTCGACGTTTAAACGCCTATTACACTGCGTTATGCGTGCAGAACGTAGTGCGCGTGATGTACGTCGTAGAAACAAGCCCAGACACACGCAAATTGCAATAACTTGTCGATTTCGTCGAAAATTTTGAGTTATTTCTCTCCCGTTTGCGATATTTCGACGTTTTAAACGCCCTTTGCACTGCGTTATGCGTGCAGAACATGGTGCGCGTGATGTACGTCGTAGAAACAAGCCCAGACACACGCAAATTGCAATAACTTGTCGATTTCGTCGAAAATTTTGAGTTATTTCTCTCCCGTTTGCGATATTTCGACGTTTAAACGCCCTTTGCACTGCGTTATGCGTGCAGAACGTAGTGCACGCCATTTCCATCGTCGAAATAAGTCCAGACACACGCAAATCACAATAAATCGTCGATTTTCTAGAAAATTAAGCGATATTTCTCTCCCGTTTGCAATATTTCGACGTTTAAGCACCCTTTGCACTGCGTTATGCGTGCAGAACGTAGGGCACGACAGTTTCATCGTCGAAGTAAGTCCAGACACACGCAAATCACAATAAATCGTCGATTTTGTAGAAAATTAAGCAATATTTCTCTCCCGTTTGAGATATTTCGACGTTTAAACGCCTATTACACTGCGTTATGCGTGCAGAACGTAGTGCGCGTGATGTACGTCGTAGAAACAAGCCCAGACACACGCAAATTGCAATAACTTGTCGATTTCGTCGAAAATTTTGAGTTATTTCTCTCCCGTTTGCGATATTTCGACGTTTAAACGCCCTTTGCACTGCGTTATGCGTGCAGAACATGGTGCGCGGTTTTTCCATCATCCAAACAAGCCCATACACACGCAAATCGCAAGAAATCGTCGATTTTCTAGAAAATTATGCGATATTTCCCTCCCATTTATGATATTGCGACGTTTAAACGCTCTATTCACTGCATTATGCGTGCAGAACGTAGTACACGCGCTGTCCGGCGTCGGAACAAACCCAGATACACGAAAATTGCAATAGTTCGTCGATTCTGTAGAAAATTAAGCGATATTTCTCTCCCGTTTGAGATATTTCGACGTTTAAACGCCTATTACACTGCGTTATGCGTGCAGAACGTAGTGCCCGTGCTGTACGTCGTAGAAACAAGAACAGATGCAGGCAAAATGCATTTATTCGTCGATTTTGAAGAAAATTATGCGTTATTTCCGTCCCGTTCGAGATATTGTGTGGTTTAAACGCACTTTGCGTTGCGTTATGAGTGCAGGAAGTAGTGCACGCCTATTCCATCGTGGAAAGAAATCCAGGCACACATAATTCACAATAATTCGTCGAATTTGTAGGGAATTAAGCGACATTTCACTCCTGTTCGATATATTTCGACGTTTAAACACCCTTTGAACTGTGTTATGCGTGCAGAACGTAGCGCACGGTTTTTCCATCGTCGAAATAAGTCCAGACACACGCAAACTGAAATAATTCATCGATTTCGTCGAAAATTAAGAGTTATTTCTCTTCCGCTTCAGATATTTCGACGTTTAAACGCCCATTACACTTCATTATGCGTGCAGAACGTAGTGCGCGTGATGTACGTCGTAGAAACAAGCCCAGACACACGCAAATTGCAATAACTTGTCGTTTTCGTCGAAAATTAAGAGTTATTACTCTCCCATTTGAGATATTTCGACGTTTAAACGCCCATTGCACTGCGTTATGCGTGCAGAACGTAGTGCACGCCATTTCCATCGTCGAAATAAGTCCAGACACACGCAAATCACAATAAATCGTCTATTTTCTAGAAAATTAAGCGATATTTCTCTCCCGTTTGCGATATTTCGACGTTTAAACGCCCTTTGCACTGCGTTATGCGTGCAGAACATAGTGCACGGTTTTTCCATCGTCCAAACAAGCCCATACACACGCAAATCGCAAGAAATCGTCGATTTTCTAGAAAATTATGCGATATTTCTCTCCCGTTTGAGATATTTCGACGTTTAAACGCCTATTACACTGCGTTATGCGTGCAGAACGTAGTGCGCGTGATGTACGGCGTAGAAACAAGCCCATACACACGCAAATTGCAATAACTTGTCGATTTCGTCGAAAATTTAGAGTTATTACTCTCCCATTTGAGATATTTCGACGTTTAAACGCCCATTACACTGCGTTATGCGTGCAGAACGTTGTGCACGCCATTTCCATCGTCGAAATAAGTCCAGACACAGGCAAATCACAATAAATCGTCGATTTTCTAGAAAATTAAGCGATATTTCTCTCCCGTTTGCAATATTTCGACGTTTAAACACCTTTTGCACTGTGTTATGCGTGCAGAACGTAGGGCGCGTGATGTACGTCGTAGAAACAAGCCCAGACACACGCAAATTGCAATAACTTGTCGATTTCGTCGAAAATTTTGAGTTATTTCTCTCCCGTTTGCGATATTTCGACGTTTAAACGCCCTTTGCACTGCGTTATGCGTGCAGAACATGGTGCACGGTTTTTCCATCATCCAAACAAGCCCATACACACGCAAATCGCAAGAAATCGTCGATTTTCTAGAAAATTATGCGATATTTCCCTCCCATTTATGATATTGCGACGTTTAAACGCTCTATTCACTGCATTATGCGTGCAGAACGTAGTGCACGCGCTGTCCGGCGTCGGAACAAACCCAGATACACGAAAATTGCAATAGTTCGTCGATTCTGTAGAAAATTAAGCGATATTTCTCTCCCGTTTGAGATATTTCGACGTTTAAACGCCTATTACACTGCGTTATGCGTGCAGAACGTAGTGCCCGTACTGTACGTCGTAGAAACAAGAACAGATGCAGGCAAAATGCATTCATTCGTCGATTTTGAAGAAAATTATGCGTTATTTCCGTCCCGTTCGAGATATTGTGTGGTTTAAACGCACTTTGCGTTGCGTTATGAGTGCAGGAAGTAGTGCACGCCTATTCCATCGTGGAAAGAAATCCAGGCACACATAATTCACAATAATTCGTCGATTTTGTAGGGAATTAAGCGACATTTCACTCCTGTTTGAGATATTTCGACGTTTAAACACCCTTTGAACTGTGTTATGCGTGCAGAACGTAGCGCACGGTTTTTCCATCGTCGAAATAAGTCCAGACACACGCAAACTGAAATAATTCATCGATTTCGTCGAAAATTAAGAGTTATTTCTCTTCCGCTTCAGATATTTCGACGTTTAAACGCCCATTACACTGCGTTATGCGTGCAGAACGTTGTGCACGCCATTTCCATCGTCGAAATAAGTCCAGACACACGCAAATCACAATAAATCGTCGATTTTGTAGAAAATTAAGCAATATTTCTCTCCCGTTTGAGATATTTCGACGTTTAAACGCCTATTACACTGCGTTATGCGTGCAGAAAGTAGTGCACGCGCTGTCCGGCGCCGGAACAAACCCAGATACACGAAGATTGCAATAGTTCGTCGTTTTTGTAGAAAATTAAGCGATATTTCTCTCCCGTTTGAGATATTTCGACGTTTAAACGCCTATTACACTGCGTTATGCGTGCAGAACGTAGTGCGCGTGATGTACGTCGTAGAAACAAGCCCAGACACACGCAAATTGCAATAACTTGTCGATTTCGTCGAAAATTTTGAGTTATTTCTCTCCCGTTTGCGATATTTCGACGTTTAAACGCCCTTTGCACTGCGTTATGCGTGCAGAACATGGTGCGCGTGATGTACGTCGTAGAAACAAGCCCAGACACACGCAAATTGCAATAACTTGTCGATTTCGTCGAAAATTTTGAGTTATTTCTCTCCCGTTTGCGATATTTCGACGTTTAAACGCCCTTTGCACTGCGTTATGCGTGCAGAACGTAGTGCACGCCATTTCCATCGTCGAAATAAGTCCAGACACACGCAAATCACAATAAATCGTCGATTTTCTAGAAAATTAAGCGATATTTCTCTCCCGTTTGCAATATTTCGACGTTTAAGCACCCTTTGCACTGCGTTATGCGTGCAGAACGTAGGGCACGACAGTTTCATCGTCGAAGTAAGTCCAGACACACGCAAATCACAATAAATCGTCGATTTTGTAGAAAATTAAGCAATATTTCTCTCCCGTTTGAGATATTTCGACGTTTTAAACGCCTATTACACTGCGTTATGCGTGCAGAACGTAGTGCGCGTGATGTACGTCGTAGAAACAAGCCCAGACACACACAAATTGCAATAACTTGTCGATTTCGTCGAAAATTTTGAGTTATTTCTCTCCCGTTTGCGATATTTCGACGTTTAAACGCCCTTTGCACTGCGTTATGCGTGCAGAACATGGTGCACGGTTTTTCCATCATCCAAACAAGCCCATACACACGCAAATCGCAAGAAATCGTCGATTTTCTAGAAAATTATGCGATATTTCCCTCCCATTTATGATATTGCGACGTTTAAACGCTCTATTCACTGCATTATGCGTGCAGAACGTAGTGCACGCGCTGTCCGGCGTCGGAACAAACCCAGATACACGAAAATTGCAATAGTTCGTCGATTCTGTAGAAAATTAAGCGATATTTCTCTCCCGTTTGAGATATTTCGACGTTTAAACGCCTATTACACTGCGTTATGCGTGCAGAACGTAGTGCCCGTACTGTACGTCGTAGAAACAAGAACAGATGCAGGCAAAATGCATTCATTCGTCGATTTTGAAGAAAATTATGCGTTATTTCCGTCCCGTTCGAGATATTGTGTGGTTTAAACGCACTTTGCGTTGCGTTATGAGTGCAGGAAGTAGTGCACGCCTATTCCATCGTGGAAAGAAATCCAGGCACACATAATTCACAATAATTCGTCGATTTTGTAGGGAATTAAGCGACATTTCACTCCTGTTTGAGATATTTCGACGTTTAAACACCCTTTGAACTGCGTTATGCGTGCAGAACGTTGTGCACGCCATTTCCATCGTCGAAATAAGTCCAGACACACGCAAATCACAATAAATCGTCGATTTTCTAGAAAATTAAGCGATATTTCTCTCCCGTTTGCGATATTTCGACGTTTAAACGCCCTTTGCACTGCGTTATGCGTGCAGAACATAGTGCACGGTTTTTCCATCGTCCAAACAAGCCCATACACACGCAAATCGCAAGAAATCGTCGATTTTCTAGAAAATTATGCGATATTTCTCTCCCGTTTGAGATATTTCGACGTTTAAACGCCTATTACACTGCGTTATGCGTGCAGAACGTAGTGCGCGTGATGTACGGCGTAGAAACAAGCCCATACACACGCAAATTGCAATAACTTGTCGATTTCGTCGAAAATTTAGAGTTATTACTCTCCCATTTGAGATATTTCGACGTTTAAACGCCCATTACACTGCGTTATGCGTGCAGAACGTTGTGCACGCCATTTCCATCGTCGAAATAAGTCCAGACACACGCAAATCACAATAAATCGTCGATTTTCTAGAAAATTAAGCGATATTTCTCTCCCGTTTGCAATATTTCGACGTTTAAACACCTTTTGCACTGCGTTGTGCGTGCAGAACGTAGGGCGCGTGATGTACGTCGTAGAAACAAGCCCAGACACACGCAAATTGCAATAACTTGTCGATTTCGTCGAAAATTTTGAGTTATTTCTCTCCCGTTTGCGATATTTCGACGTTTAAACGCCCTTTGCACTGCGTTATGCGTGCAGAACATGGTGCACGGTTTTTCCATCATCCAAACAAGCCCATACACACGCAAATCGCAAGAAATCGTCGATTTTCTAGAAAATTATGCGATATTTCCCTCCCATTTATGATATTGCGACGTTTAAACGCTCTATTCACTGCATTATGCGTGCAGAACGTAGTGCACGCGCTGTCCGGCGTCGGAACAAACCCAGATACACGAAAATTGCAATAGTTCGTCGATTCTGTAGAAAATTAAGCGATATTTCTCTCCCGTTTGAGATATTTCGACGTTTAAACGCCTATTACACTGCGTTATGCGTGCAGAACGTAGTGCCCGTACTGTACGTCGTAGAAACAAGAACAGATGCAGGCAAAATGCATTCATTCGTCGATTTTGAAGAAAATTATGCGTTATTTCCGTCCCGTTCGAGATATTGTGTGGTTTAAACGCACTTTGCGTTGCGTTATGAGTGCAGGAAGTAGTGCACGCCTATTCCATCGTGGAAAGAAATCCAGGCACACATAATTCACAATAATTCGTCGATTTTGTAGGGAATTAAGCGACATTTCACTCCTGTTTGAGATATTTCGACGTTTAAACACCCTTTGAACTGTGTTATGCGTGCAGAACGTAGCGCACGGTTTTTCCATCGTCGAAATAAGTCCAGACACACGCAAACTGAAATAATTCATCGATTTCGTCGAAAATTAAGAGTTATTTCTCTTCCGCTTCAGATATTTCGACGTTTAAACGCCCATTACACTGCGTTATGCGTGCAGAACGTTGTGCACGCCATTTCCATCGTCGAAATAAGTCCAGACACACGCAAATCACAATAAATCGTCGATTTTCTAGAAAATTAAGCGATATTTCTCTCCCGTTTGCGATATTTCGACGTTTAAACGCCCTTTGCACTGCGTTATGCGTGCAGAACATAGTGCACGGTTTTTCCATCGTCCAAACAAGCCCATACACACGCAAATCGCAAGAAATCGTCGATTTTCTAGAAAATTATGCGATATTTCTCTCCCGTTTGAGATATTTCGACGTTTAAACGCCTATTACACTGCGTTATGCGTGCAGAACGTAGTGCGCGTGATGTACGGCGTAGAAACAAGCCCATACACACGCAAATTGCAATAACTTGTCGATTTCGTCGAAAATTTAGAGTTATTACTCTCCCATTTGAGATATTTCGACGTTTAAACGCCCATTACACTGCGTTATGCGTGCAGAACGTTGTGCACGCCATTTCCATCGTCGAAATAAGTCCAGACACACGCAAATCACAATAAATCGTCGATTTTCTAGAAAATTAAGCGATATTTCTCTCCCGTTTGCAATATTTCGACGTTTAAACACCTTTTGCACTGCGTTATGCGTGCAGAACGTAGGGCGCGTGATGTACGTCGTAGAAACAAGCCCAGACACACGCAAATTGCAATAACTTGTCGATTTCGTCGAAAATTTTGAGTTATTTCTCTCCCGTTTGCGATATTTCGACGTTTAAACGCCCTTTGCACTGCGTTATGCGTGCAGAACATGGTGCACGGTTTTTCCATCATCCAAACAAGCCCATACACACGCAAATCGCAAGAAATCGTCGATTTTCTAGAAAATTATGCGATATTTCCCTCCCATGTATGATATTGCGACGTTTTAAACGCTCTATTCACTGCATTATGCGTGCAGAACGTAGTGCACGCGCTGTCCGGCGTCGGAACAAACCCAGATACACGAAAATTGCAATAGTTCGTCGATTCTGTAGAAAATTAAGCGATATTTCTCTCCCGTTTGAGATATTTCGACGTTTAAACGCCTATTACACTGCGTTATGCGTGCAGAACGTAGTGCCCGTACTGTACGTCGTAGAAACAAGAACAGATGCAGGCAAAATGCATTCATTCGTCGATTTTGAAGAAAATTATGCGTTATTTCCGTCCCGTTCGAGATATTGTGTGGTTTAAACGCACTTTGCGTTGCGTTATGAGTGCAGGAAGTAGTGCACGCCTATTCCATCGTGGAAAGAAATCCAGGCACACATAATTCATAATAATTCGTCGATTTTGTAGGGAATTAAGCGACATTTCACTCCTGTTTGAGATATTTCGACGTTTAAACACCCTTTGAACTGTGTTATGCGTGCAGAACGTAGCGCACGGTTTTTCCATCGTCGAAATAAGTCCAGACACACGCAAACTGAAATAATTCATCGATTTCGTCGAAAATTAAGAGTTATTTCTCTTCCGCTTCAGATATTTCGACGTTTAAACGCCCATTACACTGCGTTATGCGTGCAGAACGTTGTGCACGCCATTTCCATCGTCGAAATAAGTCCAGACACACGCAAATCACAATAAATCGTCGATTTTCTAGAAAATTAAGCGATATTTCTCTCCCGTTTGCAATATTTCGACGTTTAAACACCTTTTGCACTGCGTTATGCGTGCAGAACGTAGGGCGCGTGATGTACGTCGTAGAAACAAGCCCAGACACACGCAAATTGCAATAACTTGTCGATTTCGTCGAAAATTTTGAGTTATTTCTCTCCCGTTTGCGATATTTCGACGTTTAAACGCCCTTTGCACTGCGTTATGCGTGCAGAACATGGTGCACGGTTTTTCCATCATCCAAACAAGCCCATACACACGCAAATCGCAAGAAATCGTCGATTTTCTAGAAAATTATGCGATATTTCCCTCCCATTTATGATATTGCGACGTTTAAACGCTCTATTGACTGCATTATGCGTGCAGAACGTAGTGCACGCGCTGTCCGGCGTCGGAACAAACCCAGATACACGAAAATTGCAATAGTTCGTCGATTCTGTAGAAAATTAAGCGATATTTCTCTCCCGTTTGAGATATTTCGACGTTTAAACGCCTATTACACTGCGTTATGCGTGCAGAACGTAGTGCCCGTACTGTACGTCGTAGAAACAAGAACAGATGCAGGCAAAATGCATTCATTCGTCGATTTGAAGAAAATTATGCGTTATTTCCGTCCCGTTCGAGATATTGTGTGGTTTAAACGCACTTTGCGTTGCGTTATGAGTGCAGGAAGTAGTGCACGCCTATTCCATCGTGGAAAGAAATCCAGGCACACATAATTCACAATAATTCGTCGATTTGTAGGGAATTAAGCGACATTTCACTCCTGTTTGAGATATTTCGACGTTTAAACACCCTTTGAACTGTGTTATGCGTGCAGAACGTAGCGCACGGTTTTTCCATCGTCGAAATAAGTCCAGACACACGCAAACTGAAATAATTCATCGATTTCGTCGAAAATTAAGAGTTATTTCTCTTCCGCTTCAGATATTTCGACGTTTAAACGCCCATTACACTTCATTATGCGTGCAGAACGTAGTGCGCGTGATGTACGTCGTAGAAACAAGCCCAGACACACGCAAATTGCAATAACTTGTCGTTTTCGTCGAGAGTTAAGAGTTATTACTCTCCCACTAGAGATATTTCGACGTCTAAACGCCTATTACACTGCGTTATGCGTGCAGAACGTAGTGCGCGTGATGTACGTCGTAGAAACAACTCCAGACACAAGCAAAATGCAATAACTTGTCGATTTCGTCGAAAATTTTGAGTTATTACTCTCCCATTTGAGATATTTCGACGTTTAAACGCCCATTACACTGCGTTGTGCGTGCAGAAGGTAGTGCACGCCATTTCCATCGTCGAAATAAGTCCAGACACACGCAAATCGCAAGAAATCGTCGATTTTCTAGAAAATTATGCGATATTTCCCTCCCATTTATGATATTGCGACGTTTAAACGCTCTATTCACTGCATTATGCGTGCAGAACGTAGTGCACGCGCTTTCCGTCGCCGGAACAAACCCAGATACACGAAGATTGCAATAGTTCGTCGATTTTGTAGAAAATTAAGCGATATTTCTCTCCCGTTTGAGATATTTCGACGTTTAAACGCCTATTACACTGCGTTATGCGTGCAGAACGTAGTGCGCGTGTTGTACGTCGTAGAAACAAGCCCAGACACACGCAAATTGCAATAACTTGTCGATTTCGTCGAAAATTTATAGTTATTACTCTCCCATTTGAGATATTTCGACGTTTAAACGCCCATTGCACTGCGTTATGCGTGCAGAACGTAGTGCACGCCATTTAAATCGTCGAAATAAGTCCAGACACACGCAAATCACAATAAATCGTCGATTTTCTAGAAAATTAAGCGATATTTCTCTCCCGTTTGCGATATTTCGACGTTTAAACGCCCTTTGCACTGCGTTATGCTTGCAGAACGTAGTGCACGACAGTTTCATCGTCGAAGTAAGTCCAGACACACGAAAATCACAATAAATCGTCGATTTTGTAGAAAATTAAGCGATATTTCTCTCCCGTTTGAGATATTTCGACGTTTAAACGCTCTATTCACTGCATTATGCTTGCAGAACGTAGTGCGCGGGATGTACGTCGTAGAAACAAGCCCAGACACACGCAAATTGCAATAACTTGTCGTTTTCGTCGAGAGTTAAGAGTTATTACTCTCCCACTAGAGATATTTCGACGTCCTAAACGCCTATTACACTGCGTTATGCGTGCAGAACGTAGTGCGCGTGATGTACGTCGTAGAAACAAGCCCAGACACACGCAAATTGCAATAACTTGTCGATTTCGTCGAAAATTTTGAGTTATTCCTCTCCCGTTTGCGATATTTCGACGTTTAAACGCCCTTTGCACTGCGTTATGCGTGCAGAACATGGTGCGCGGTTTTTCCATCATCCAAACAAGCCCATACACACGCAAATCGCAAGAAATCGTCGATTTTCTAGAAAATTATGCGATATTTCCCTCCCATTTATGATATTGCGACGTTTTAAACGCTCTATTCACTGCATTATGCGTGCAGAACGTAGTGCACGCGCTGTCCGGCGTCGGAACAAACCCAGATACACGAAAATTGCAATAGTTCGTCGATTCTGTAGAAAATTAAGCGATATTTCTCTCCCGTTTGAGATATTTCGACGTTTTAAACGCCTATTACACTGCGTTATGCGTGCAGAACGTAGTGCCCGTGCTGTACGTCGTAGAAACAAGAACAGATGCAGGCAAAATGCATTTATTCGTCGATTTTGAAGAAAATTATGCGTTATTTCCGTCCCGTTCGAGATATTGTGTGGTTTAAACGCACTTTGCGTTGCGTTATGAGTGCAGGAAGTAGTGCACGCCTATTCCATCGTGGAAAGAAATCCAGGCACACATAATTCACAATAATTCGTCGATTTCGTAGGGAATTAAGCGACATTTCACTCCTGTTTGAGATATATCGACGTTTAAACACCCTTTGAACTGTGTTATGCGTGCAGAACGTAGCGCACGGTTTTTCCATCGTCGAAATAAGTCCAGACACACGCAAACTGAAATAATTCATCGATTTCGTCGAAAATTAAGAGTTATTTCTCTTCCGCTTCAGATATTTCGACGTTTAAACGCCCATTACACTGCGTTATGCGTGCAGAACGTTGTGCACGCCATTTCCATCGTCGAAATAAGTCCAGACACACGCAAATCACAATAAATCGTCGATTTTCTAGAAAATTAAGCGATATTTCTCTCCCGTTTGCAATATTTCGACGTTTAAACACCTTTTGCACTGCGTTATGCGTGCAGAACGTAGGGCGCGTGATGTACGTCGTAGAAACAAGCCCAGACACACGCAAATTGCAATAACTTGTCGATTTCGTCGAAAATTTTGAGTTATTTCTCTCCCGTTTGCGATATTTCGACGTTTAAACGCCCTTTGCACTGCGTTATGCGTGCAGAACATGGTGCACGGTTTTTCCATCATCCAAACAAGCCCATACACACGCAAATCGCAAGAAATCGTCGATTTTCTAGAAAATTATGCGATATTTCCCTCCATTTATGATATTGCGACGTTTTAAACGCTCTATTGACTGCATTATGCGTGCAGAACGTAGTGCACGCGCTGTCCGGCGTCGGAACAAACCCAGATACACGAAAATTGCAATAGTTCGTCGATTCTGTAGAAAATTAAGCGATATTTCTCTCCCGTTTGAGATATTTCGACGTTTAAACGCCTATTACACTGCGTTATGCGTGCAGAACGTAGTGCCCGTACTGTACGTCGTAGAAACAAGAACAGATGCAGGCAAAATGCATTCATTCGTCGATTTTGAAGAAAATTATGCGTTATTTCCGTCCCGTTCGAGATATTGTGTGGTTTAAACGCACTTTGCGTTGCGTTATGAGTGCAGGAAGTAGTGCACGCCTATTCCATCGTGGAAAGAAATCCAGGCACACATAATTCACAATAATTCGTCGATTTTGTAGGGAATTAAGCGACATTTCACTCCTGTTTGAGATATTTCGACGTTTAAACACCCTTTGAACTGTGTTATGCGTGCAGAACGTAGCGCACGGTTTTTCCATCGTCGAAATAAGTCCAGACACACGCAAACTGAAATAATTCATCGATTTCGTCGAAAATTAAGAGTTATTTCTCTTCCGCTTCAGATATTTCGACGTTTAAACGCCCATTACACTTCATTATGCGTGCAGAACGTAGTGCGCGTGATGTACGTCGTAGAAACAAGCCCAGACACACGCAAATTGCAATAACTTGTCGTTTTCGTCGAGAGTTAAGAGTTATTACTCTCCCACTAGAGATATTTCGACGTCTAAACGCCTATTACACTGCGTTATGCGTGCAGAACGTAGTGCGCGTGATGTACGTCGTAGAAACAACTCCAGACACAAGCAAATTGCAATAACTTGTCGATTTCGTCGAAAATTTTGAGTTATTACTCTCCCATTTGAGATATTTCGACGTTTAAACGCCCATTACACTGCGTTGTGCGTGCAGAAGGTAGTGCACGCCATTTCCATCGTCGAAATAAGTCCAGACACACGCAAATCGCAAGAAATCGTCGATTTTCTAGAAAATTATGCGATATTTCCCTCCCATTTATGATATTGCGACGTTTAAACGCTCTATTCACTGCATTATGCGTGCAGAACGTAGTGCACGCGCTTTCCGTCGCCGGAACAAACCCAGATACACGAAGATTGCAATAGTTCGTCGATTTTGTAGAAAATTAAGCGATATTTCTCTCCCGTTTGAGATATTTCGACGTTTAAACGCCTATTACACTGCGTTATGCGTGCAGAACGTAGTGCGCGTGTTGTACGTCGTAGAAACAAGCCCAGACACACGCAAATTGCAATAACTTGTCGATTTCGTCGAAAATTTATAGTTATTACTCTCCCATTTGAGATATTTCGACGTTTAAACGCCCATTGCACTGCGTTATGCGTGCAGAACGTAGTGCACGCCATTTAAATCGTCGAAATAAGTCCAGACACACGCAAATCACAATAAATCGTCGATTTTCTAGAAAATTAAGCGATATTCTCTCCCGTTTGCGATATTTCGACGTTTAAACGCCCTTTGCACTGCGTTATGCTTGCAGAACGTAGTGCACGACAGTTTCATCGTCGAAGTAAGTCCAGACACACGAAAATCACAATAAATCGTCGATTTTGTAGAAAATTAAGCGATATTTCTCTCCCGTTTGAGATATTTCGACGTTTAAACGCTCTATTCACTGCATTATGCTTGCAGAACGTAGTGCGCGGGATGTACGTCGTAGAAACAAGCCCAGACACACGCAAATTGCAATAACTTGTCGTTTTCGTCGAGAGTTAAGAGTTATTACTCTCCCACTAGAGATATTTCGACGTCTAAACGCCTATTACACTGCGTTATGCGTGCAGAACGTAGTGCGCGTGATGTACGTCGTAGAAAACAAGCCCAGACACACGCAAATTGCAATAACTTGTCGATTTCGTCGAAAATTTTGAGTTATTCCTCTCCCGTTTGCGATATTTCGACGTTTAAACGCCCTTTGCACTGCGTTATGCGTGCAGAACATGGTGCGCGGTTTTTCCATCATCCAAACAAGCCCATACACACGCAAATCGCAAGAAATCGTCGATTTTCTAGAAAATTATGCGATATTTCCCTCCCATTTATGATATTGCGACGTTTAAACGCTCTATTCACTGCATTATGCGTGCAGAACGTAGTGCACGCGCTGTCCGGCGTCGGAACAAACCCAGATACACGAAAATTGCAATAGTTCGTCGATTCTGTAGAAAATTAAGCGATATTTCTCTCCCGTTTGAGATATTTCGACGTTTAAACGCCTATTACACTGCGTTATGCGTGCAGAACGTAGTGCCCGTGCTGTACGTCGTAGAAACAAGAACAGATGCAGGCAAAATGCATTTATTCGTCGATTTTGAAGAAAATTATGCGTTATTTCCGTCCCGTTCGAGATATTGTGTGGTTTAAACGCACTTTGCGTTGCGTTATGAGTGCAGGAAGTAGTGCACGCCTATTCCATCGTGGAAAGAAATCCAGGCACACATAATTCACAATAATTCGTCGATTTCGTAGGGAATTAAGCGACATTTCACTCCTGTTTGAGATATATCGACGTTTAAACACCCTTTGAACTGTGTTATGCGTGCAGAACGTAGCGCACGGTTTTTCCATCGTCGAAATAAGTCCAGACACACGCAAACTGAAATAATTCATCGATTTCGTCGAAAATTAAGAGTTATTTCTCTTCCGCTTCAGATATTTCGACGTTTAAACGCCCATTACACTTCATTATGCGTGCAGAACGTAGTGCGCGTGATGTACGTCGTAGAAACAAGCCCAGACACACGCAAATTGCAATAACTTGTCGTTTTCGTCGAGAGTTAAGAGTTATTACTCTCCCACTAGAGATATTTCGACGTCTAAACGCCTATTACACTGCGATATGCGTGCAGAACGTAGTGCGCGTGATGTACGTCGTAGAAACAACTCCAGACACACGCAAATTGCAATAACTTGTCGATTTCGTCGAAAATTTTGAGTTATTACTCTCCCATTTGAGATTTTTCGACGTTTAAACGCCCATTACACTGCGTTATGCGTGCAGAAGGTAGTGCACGCCATTTCCATCGTCGAAATAAGTCCAGACACACGCAAATCGCAAGAAATCGTCGATTTTCTAGAAAATTATGCGATATTTCCCTCCCATTTATGATATTGCGACGTTTTAAACGCTCTATTCACTGCATTATGCGTGCAGAACGTAGTGCACGCGCTTTCCGTCGCCGGAACAAACCCAGATATACGAAAATTGCAATAGTTCGTCGATATTGTAGAAAATTAAGCGATATTTCTCTGCCGTTTAAGATATTTCGACGTTTGAAACGCCCATTTCACTGCATTATGCGTGCAGAACGTAGTGCGCGTGATGTACGTCGTAGAAACAAGCCCAGACACACGCAAATTGCAATAACTTGTCGTTTTCGTCGAGAGTTAAGAGTTATTACTCTCCCACTAGAGATATTTCGACGTCTAAACGCCTATTACACTGCGTTATGCGTGCAGAACGTAGTGCGCGTGATGTACGTCGTAGAAACAACTCCAGACACACGCAAATTGCAATAACTTGTCGATTTCGTCGAAAATTTTGAGTTATTACTCTCCCATTTGAGATATTTCGACGTTTTAAACGCCCATTACACTGCGCTATGCGTGCAGAAGGTAGTGCACGCCATTTCCATCGTCGAAATAAGTCCAGACACACGCAAATCGCAAGAAATCGTCGATTTTCTAGAAAATTATGCGATATTTCCCTCCCATTTATGATATTGCGACGTTTAAACGCTCTATTCACTGCATTATGCGTGCAGAACGTAGTGCACGCGCTTTCCGTCGCCGGAACAAACCCAGATATACGAAAATTGCAATAGTTCGTCGATTTTGTAGAAAATTAAGCGATATTTCTCTGCCGTTTAAGATATTTCGACGTTGAAACGCCCATTTCACTGCATTATGCGTGCAGAACGTAGTGCGCGTGATGTACGTCGTAGAAACAAGCCCAGACACACGCAAATTGCAATAACTTGTCGTTTTCGTCGAGAGTTAAGAGTTATTACTCTCCCACTAGAGATATTTCGACGTCTAAACGCCTATTACACTGCGTTATGCGTGCAGAACGTAGTGCGCGTGATGTACGTCGTAGAAACAACTCCAGACACACGCAAATTGCAATAACTTGTCGATTTCGTCGAAAATTTTGAGTTATTACTCTCCCATTTGAGATATTTCGACGTTTAAACGCCCATTACACTGCGCTATGCGTGCAGAAGGTAGTGCACGCCATTTCCCATCGTCGAAATAAGTCCAGACACACGCAAATCGCAAGAAATCGTCGATTTTCTAGAAAATTATGCGATATTTCCCTCCCATTTATGATATTGCGACGTTTTAAACGCTCTATTCACTGCATTATGCGTGCAGAACGTAGTGCACGCGCTTTCCGTCGCCGGAACAAACCCAGATATACGAAAATTGCAATAGTTCGTCGATTTTGTAGAAAATTAAGCGATATTTCTCTGCCGTTT
>NW_026109627.1:0-22416 GCF_024516045.1 Bombus affinis
CTATATCGATATAACGTATAACGTTATATACTATATCGATATAACGTATAACGTTATATACTATTACGGCATAACGTATAACGTTATATAATATAACGATATAACGTATAACGTTATATACTACTACGATATAACGTATAACGTTATATACTATATCGATATAACGTATAACGTTATATACTATAACGATATATCGTTTAACGTTATGTAGTATTACGATATAACGTATAACGTTATATACGATAACGATATAACGTATAACGTTATATACTATATCGATATAACGTATAACGTTATATACTATATCAATATGACGTATAACGTTATATACTATTACGATATAACGTATAACGTTATATACGATAACGATATATCGTTTAACGTTATGTAGTATTACGATATAACGTATAACGTTATATACTATATCGATATAACGTATATCGTTATATACTATATCGATATAACGTATAACGTTATATACTATATCGATATAACGTATAACGTTATATACTATAACGATATATCGTTTATCGTTATGTAGTATTACGATATAACGTATAACGTTATATACGATAACGATATAACGTATAACGTTATATACTATATCGATATAACGTATAACGTTATGTACGATAAGGGTATAACGTATAACGTTATATACTATAACGATATAACGTATAACGTTATATACTATTACGATATAACGTATAACGTTATATACTATTACGATATAACATATAACGTTATATACGATAACGATATAACGTATAACGTTATATACCATAACGATATAACGTATAACGTTATATACGATAACGATATAACGTATAACGTTATATACTATTACGATATAACGTATAACGTTATATAATATAACGATATAACGTATAGCGTTATATACTATATCGATATAACGTATAACGTTATATACGATAACGATATAACGTATAACGTTATATACTATATCGATATAACGTATAACGTTATATACTATTACGATATAACGTATAACGTTATATAATATAACGATATAACGTATAGCGTTATATACTATTACGATATAACGTATAACGTTATATACTATAACGATATAACGTATAACGTTATATACTATATCGATATAACGTATAACGTTATATAATATAACGATATAACGTATAGCGTTATATACTATTACGATATAACGTATAACGTTATATACTATAACGATATAACGTATAACGTTATATACTATATCGATATAACGTATAACGTTATATACTACTACGATATAACGTATAACGTTATATACTATATCGATATAACGTATAACGTTATATACTATAACGATATATCGTTTAACGTTATGTAGTATTACGATATAACGTATAACGTTATATACGATAACGATATAACGTATAACGTTATATACTATATCGATATAACGTATAACGTTATGTACGATAACGGTATAACGTATAACGTTATATACTATAACGATATAACGTATAACGTTATATACTATTACGATATAACGTATAACGTTATATACTATGACGATATAACGTATAACGTTATATACTATATCGATATAACGTATAACGTTATATACTATATCGATATAACGTATAACGTTATATACTATAACGATATAACGTATAACGTTATATACTATTACGGCATAACGTATAACGTTATATAATATAACGATATAACGTATAACGTTATATACTACTACGATATAACGTATAACGTTATATACTATATCGATATAACGTATAACGCTATATACTATAACGATATATCGTTTAACGTTATGTAGTATTACGATATAACGTATAACGTTATATACGATAACGATATAACGTATAACGTTATATACTATATCGATATAACGTATAACGTTATGTACGATAACGGTATACCGTATAACGTTATATACTATATCGATATAACGTATAACGTTATATACTATTACGGCATAACGTATAACGTTATATAATATAACGATATAACGTATAACGTTATATACTACTACGATATAACGTATAACGTTATGTACTATATCGATATAACGTATAACGTTATATACTATATCGATATAACGTATAACGTTATATACTATAACGATATATCGTTTAACGTTATGTAGTATTACGATATAACGTATAACGTTATATACGATAACGATATAACGTATAACGTTATATACTATATCGATATAACGTATTACGTTATATACTATATCGATATAACGTATAACGTTATATACTATAACGATATAACGTATAACGTTATATGCTATATCGATATAACGTATAACGTTATATACTATTACGGCATAACGTATAACGTTATATAATATCACGATATAACGTATAACGTTATATACTACTACGATATAACGTATAACGTTATATACTATATCGATATAACGTATAACGTTATATACTATATCGATATAACGTATAACGTTATATACTATAACGATATATCGTTTAACGTTATCTAGTATTACGATATAACGTATAACGTTATATACGATAACGATATAACGTATAACGTTATATACGATAACGATATAACGTATAACGTTATATACTATATCGATATAACGTATAACGTTATATACTATATCGATATAACGTATAACGTTATATACTATAACGATATAACGTATAACGTTATATACTATAACGATATAACGTATAACGTTATATACTATATCGATATAACGTATAACGTTATATACTATGACGATATAACGTATAACGTTATATACTATATCGATATAACGTATAACGTTATATACTATATCGATATAACGTATAACGTTATATACTATTACGGCATAACGTATAACGTTATATAATATAACGATATAACGTATAACGTTATATACTACTACGATATAACGTATAACGTTATATACTATATCGATATAACGTATAACGTTATATACTATATCGATATAACGTATAACGTTATATACTATAACGATATATCGTTTAACGTTATGTAGTATTACGATATGACGTATAACGTTATATACGATAACGATATAACGTATAACGTTATATACTACATCGATATAACGTATTACGTTATATACTATATCGATATAACGTATAACGTTATATACTATAACGATATAACGTATAACGTTATATGCTATATCGATATAACGTATAACGTTATATACTATATCGATATAACGTATAACGTTATATACTATATCGATATAACGTATAACGTTATATACTATAACGATATAACGTATAACGTTATATACTACTACGATATAACGTATAACGTTATATACTATATCGATATAACGTATAACGTTATATACTATATCGATATAACGTATAACGTTATATACTATATCGATATAACGTATAACGTTATATACTATATCGATATAACGTATAACGTTATATACTACTACGATATAACGTATTACGTTATATACTATATCGATATAACGTATAACGTTATATACTATAACGATATATCGTTTAACGTTATGTAGTATTACGATATAACGTATAATGTTATATACGATAACGATATAACGTATAACGTTATATACTATATCGATATAACGTATAATGTTATATACTATTACGATGTAACGTATAACGTTATATACGATAACGATATAACGTATAACGTTATATACTATTACGATATAACGTATAACGTTATATACGATAACGATATAACGTATAACGTTATATACTATATCGATATAACGTATATCGTTATATACTATATCGATATAACGTATAACGTTATATACTACTACGATATAACGTATAACGTTATATACTATATCGATATAACGTATAACGTTATATACTACTACGATATAACGTATTACGTTATATACGATAACGATATAACGTATAACGTTATATACTATAACGATATAACGTTTAACGTTATATGCTATATCGATATAACGTATAACGTTATATGCTATATCGATATAACGTATAACGTTATATACTACTACGATATAACGTATAACGTTATATACGATAACGATATAACGTATAACGTTATATACGATAACGATATAACGTATAACGTTATATACTATAACGATATAACGTATAACGTTATATACTACTACGATATAACGTATAACGTTATATACTATATCGATATAACGTATAACGTTATATACTATATCGATATAACGTATAACGTTATATACTATATCGATTTAACGTATAACGTTATATACTATTACGGCATAACGTATAACGTTATATAATATAACGATATAACGTATAACGTTATATACTACTACGATATAACGTATAAGGTTATATACTATATCGATATAACGTATAACGTTATATACTATATCGATATAACGTATAACGTTATATACTATAACGATATATCGTTTAACGTTATGTAGTATTACGATATAACGTATAACGTTATATACGATAACGATATAACGTATAACGTTATATACTATAACGATATAACGTATAACGTTATATACTATTACGATATAACGTATAACGTTATATAATATAACGATATAACGTATAGCGTTATATACTATATCGATATAACGTATAACGTTATATACTATAACGATATAACGTATAACGTTATATGCTATATCGATATAACGTATAACGTTATATACTACTACGATATAACGTATAACGTTATATACGATAACGATATAACGTATAACGTTATATACTATAACGATATATCGTTTAACGTTATGTAGTATTACGATATAACGTATAACGTTATATACGATAACGATATAACGTATAACGTTATATACTATAACGATATAACGTATAACGTTATATACTATTACGATATAACGTATAACGTTATATAATATAACGATATAACGTATAGCGTTATATACTATATCGATATAACGTATAACGTTATATACTATAACGATATAACGTATAACGTTATATGCTATATCGATATAACGTATAACGTTATATACTACTACGATATAACGTATAACGTTATATACGATAACGATATAACGTATAACGTTATATACGATAACGATATAACGTATAACGTTATATACTATAACGATATAACGTATAACGTTATATACTACTACGATATAACGTATAACGTTATATACTATATCGATATAACGTATAACGTTATATACTATATCGATATAACGTATAACGTTATATACTATTACGGCATAATGTATAACGTTATATAATATAACGATATAACGTATAACGTTATATACTACTACGATATAACGTATAAGGTTTTATACTATATCGATATAACGTATAACGTTATATACTATATCGATATAACGTATAACGTTATATACTATAACGATATATCGTTTAACGTTATGTAGTATTACGATATAACGTATAACGTTATATACGATAACGATATAACGTATAACGTTATATACTATAACGATATAACGTATAACGTTATATACTATTACGATATAACGTATAACGTTATATAATATAACGATATAACGTATAGCGTTATATACTATATCGATATAACGTATAACGTTATATACGATAACGATATAACGTATAACGTTATATACTATATCGATATAACGTATAACGTTATATACTATTACGATATAACGTATAACGTTATATAATATAACGATATAACGTATAGCGTTATATACCATTAGGATATAACGTATAACGTTATATACTATAACGATATAACGTATAGCGTTATATACTATTACGATATAACGTATAACGTTATATACTATAACGATATAACGTATAACGTTATATGCTATATCGATATAACGTATAACGTTATATACTACTACGATATAACGTATAACGTTATATACGATAACGATATAACGTATAACGTTATATACTATAACGATATAACGTATAACGTTATATACTACTACGATATAACGTATAACGTTATATACTATATCGATATAACGTATAACGTTATATACTATATCGATATAACGTATAACGTTATATACTATATCGATATAACGTATAACGTTATATACTATTACGGCATAACGTATAACGTTATATAATATAACGATATAACGTATAACGTTATATACTACTACGATATAACGTATAACGTTATATACTATATCGATATAACGTATAACGTTACATACTATATCGATATAACGTATAACGTTATATACTATAACGATATATCGTTTAACGTTATGTAGTATTACGATATAACGTATAACGTTATATACGATAACGATATAACGTATAACGTTATATACTATATCGATATAACGTATTACGTTATATACTATATCGATATAACGTATAACGTTATATACTATAACGATATAACGTATAACGTTATATGCTATATCGATATAACGTATAACGTTATATACTATATCGATATAACGTATAACGTTATATACTATATCGATATAACGTATAACGTTATATACTATAACGATATAACGTATAACGTTATATACTACCACGATATAACGTATAACGTTATATACTATATCGATATAACGTATAACGTTATATACTATATCGATATAACGTATAACGTTATATACTATATCGATATAACGTATAACGTTATATACTACTACGATATAACGTATAACGTTATATACTACTACGATATAACGTATAACGTTATATACTATATCGATATAACGTATAACGTTATATACTATATCGATATAACGTATAACGTTATATACTATTACGGCATAACGTATAACGTTATATACTATTACGATATAACGTATAACGTTATATACGATAACGATATAACGTATAACGTTATATACTATATCGATATAACGTATATCGTTATATACTATATCGATATAACGTATAACGTTATATACTACTACGATATAACGTATAACGTTATATACTATATCGATATAACGTATAACGTTATATACTATATCGATATAACGTATTACGTTATATACTATATCGATATAACGTATAACGTTATATACGATAACGATATAACGTATAACGTTATATACGATAACGATATAACGTATAACGTTGTATACTATAGCGATATAACGTATAACGTTATATACTACTACGATATAACGTATAACGTTATATACTATATCGATATAACGTATAACGTTATATACTATATCGATATAACGTATAACGTTATATACTATATCGATATAACGTATAACGTTATATACTATTACGGCATAACGTATAACGTTATATAATATAACGATATAACGTATAACGTTATATACTACTACGATATAACGTATAAGGTTATATACTATATCGATATAACGTATAACGTTATATACTATATCGATATAACGTATAACGTTATATACTATAACGATATATCGTTTAACGTTATGTAGTATTACGATATAACGTATAACGTTATATACGATAACGATATAACGTATAACGTTATATACTATATCGATATAACGTATAACGTTATATACTATATCGATATAACGTATAACGTTATATACTATAACGATATATCGTTTATCGTTATGTAGTATTACGATATAACGTATAACGTTATATACGATAACGATATAACGTATAACGTTATATACTATATCGATATAACGTATAACGTTATGTACGATAAGGGTATAACGTATAACGTTATATACTATAACGATATAACGTATAACGTTATATACTATTACGATATAACGTATAACGTTATATACTATTACGATATAACGTATAACGTTATATACGATAACGATATAACGTATAACGTTATATACTATATCGATATAACGTATAACGTTATGTACGATAACGGTATAACGTATAACGTTATATACTATAACGATATAACGTATAACGTTATAGACTATTACGATATAACGTATAACGTTATATACTATGACGATATAACGTATAACGTTATATACTATATCGATATAACGTATAACGTTATATACTATATCGATATAACGTATAACGTTATATACTATAACGATATAACGTATAACGTTATATACTATAACGATATAACGTATAACGTTATATACTATATCGATATAACGTATAACGTTATATACTATGACGATATAACGTATAACGTTATATTGTCACGTCCCGCGTTCCGCACGTGACGCCACGAACCAATAACTTATGAATAATTAAACGCGACCAATAATAATAAATTAACTAATAACCAACCAATCAAAATAAAAAGAATTATACGACAGACAATCAAAATGAAATAAATGAATCAATAAGAAGAAACACTACAACCAATCAGCAATGACATATAAAATACAAATAAAATGAAATAATTAAATGAACCAATAAATAAAACAAACCGCGATTCAAATGTATGAGATTTCTCTGCGAAAACACATGTATATACACACACGTGTATGCATATCTGTGTGTGTGACCCACTTCGTGAATCTGAATAATTGGTAATCTAATAAAATATAAAAGAAATAAAATATACTACATTACACCAGCATTCTAATAAAAGTGAAAATTGTATACAAGATTACTCTGCGACACACACATATATAGATATACACATGCGTACGCGTATCTTTGGGAAAAATTCATAATATATATATATATATGTATGTATACGTTATTAAACCATTAAAACGCAAAGAAATAAATATATAGATTTACATTTCTACGAACCTAGAGAATTATATACGAAATCCACATTATGGAATATTCAACCAATTAACGATCCGAGAAACAATGAGAATAACAATACGCGCACATATACATATGCATATATATATTTTACATAATGGAAAATTACATTGTGAAATGTATATATATATATACACATATTATTATATCGAACAATTACTCATCTAATATACAAAACCACCTTGAAAAAATTACATTACTGAACATTCAACTAAACCAACTGAAGATTTAGTATAATAATATATAATAATATAATAATATATATATATACATAGATATGTGAAATAGCGTTGTATATAACCGGAAACAATACAAATGTCACACGACTTCTTCAACAACTTCGACTCTTCGTTCCTGCCGACAACACCTCACACGATGACTGCGTCTTCTAGGGCCACTTACGGATTCTTTACAGTTCTTCTTCTTCTTGCACTGAAATATCATATGCAGTGAATAAAACACGAAAGAAGCAGGATGAACTAAATAAAAGAAATCATAACAAGATACACACCGAGACAATCCGCATGGGAACCTCTGACAAAGTATCTATCATTAAATGCATAATAATCAAGATGCACAAACCTCATCTGGAAGTCGACACCACTCACAGCGTGCCAATGCAAGGGAGGAAAACGAATGAAATTGTATTTCGTGAAGACGTTTCACCACTTTCCATAGATCAGAAACTGGAGTTACACAACTAATAACCTAATAACAAGAAGGTAATATAAAATATACACGATTTAATATATAGCAAATATGGACATATAAATCTACAAGGAGCAAAATATATCTCATATTGTCAAATAAAACCAAATTGTCAAAAGATCATCAGGACACGACGCCAACGAAGGTGCCACTGTGCCTATTTGGATGGAAAACCGCCACTTCAGCATCATCCCTCGCACATATTCACACACGCACGTCGATCACGTCATCTCGTACCATTCACATATCTTCTTCCTCTTGCGCTAAAACAAATTCACAAGTTTAAGGAAACAAACAACATGCGAAACGAGATAGAATACTAAAAACACATACTCACACAGTTCGCACAGGCGCGGACGCTTTTGTGTCCATCACTCAACATAACCTGTAATCATCAAAATCCACGTTCTCTCATGGAAACTCTAAAAACCTGCAGCATTGCGATTCCCACCGGAACGAACTGTCACGTGACTGTCATCCCATTGGGGATGTCATTATAAAAAGCGTAGCGACACAATTCAAATCAGAGTAATTGTTAGCGGGTCAGTTGAATAAAGGAATAGAAGAGAGTAATTGTTAGCGTTCGGGAGAATTTAGCGAAAAATAAAGAAGAGTCAGATTAATTGTTAGCGTTAGCGTTAGCGATTAATTGTTAGTGGTTCAGTTAGAACAATCAGAGTGATTGTGAAAAGAGAGTAACTGCCATTAGTTGGTTCAGTTAGAATATAGTCAGAGAAATTGTTAGCGTTCGGGAGAATTTAACGAAATTAAAGAAGAGTAATTCAGTTAGAATAAAGAAATAGGATAGAGCAATTGTGATTAGTTGGTTCAGGAGAATTTAGCGAAAATAAGGAGAGTAATTGTTAGCGGGTCAGTTGAATAAAGGAATAGAAGAGAGTAATTGTTAGCGTTCGGGAGAATTTAGCGAAAAATAAAGAAGAGTCAGATTAATTGTTAGCGTTAGCGTTAGCGATTAATTGTTAGTGGTTCAGTTAGAACAATCAGAGTAATTGTGAAAAGAGAGTAACTGCCATTAGTTGGTTCAGTTAGAATATAGTCAGAGAAATTGTTAGCGTTCGGGAGAATTTAACGAAATTAAAGAAGAGTAATTCAGTTAGAATAAAGAAATAGGATAGAGCAATTGTGATTAGTTGGTTCAGGAGAATTTAGCGAAAATAAGGAGAGTAATTGTTAGCGGGTCAGTTGAATAAAGGAATAGAAGGGAGTAATTGTTAGCGTTCGGGAGAATTTAGCGAAAAATAAAGAAGAGTCAGATTAATTGTTAGCGTTAGCGTTAGCGATTAATTGTTAGTGGTTCAGTTAGAACAATCAGAGTAATTGTGAAAAGAGAGTAACTGCCATTAGTTGGTTCAGTTAGAATATAGTCAGAGAAATTGTTAGCGTTCGGGAGAATTTAACGAAATTAAAGAAGAGTAATTCAGTTAGAATAAAGAAATAGGATAGAGCAATTGTGATTAGTTGGTTCAGGAGAATTTAGCGAAAATAAGGAGAGTAATTGTTAGTCGTTCAATTGAATTTGAGTGAGTCTGATATCAGTTCGTTCAGTTGATTTAATTAGAATTTAAGTTAGGATTAGAGAATAATTGTTCGTTCCAGTTCGAGTTTAAGAATTACGAGATATAAATGTTATTAGTCAGTTCGAATTATAAAATAATTGTTATTAGTCAGTTAGAATTAAAACAATAGTTGGCTCAAGTTTTTGTGTTAGAATTTCGAATTGTTAAACACGTCCGGACACACTGTTGTTTACACTGTTCAAATTAAATAAAGATTAAAACGAAAAATTATAGAAGTGTCGATCTTTGTAAAACCGGAATCACCCCAGCGGCCTGCCCGTTCATCAGCGGAGACCAACGTCAGGTGAGTTAACTTTAATTATTATTAATAACTAATAATTAAAATAATAAATAATATCAATGATTAGTATAATTCGTCATTAATTCCGCCTGTAATAATTATTTATAATATAATTGTTTATTCCAAACAATCCTCTCCCGTGCTAGTATTCCTGCGCATAGCAGGTTAGCCGAAACGTGGAGATTGTTGACCAGTGGCCTAAACTCCGATCAACGCTACATAATCTAACAAGAAATATCTAATTGAAACAGTCCTTAGACTGTTTCTGGTGGCAGCGACTACTACATTGTTTAAAATTTCAAAATTTGGATAGCGAAACGTAACAATATACTATATCGATATAACGTATAACGTTATATACTATATCGATATAACGTATAACGTTATATACTATTACGGCATAACGTATAACGTTATATAATATAACGATATAACGTATAACGTTATATACTACTACGATATAACGTATAACGTTATATACTATATCGATATAACGTATAACGTTATATACTATATCGATATAACGTATAACGTTATATACTATAACGATATATCGTTTAACGTTATGTAGTATTACGATATAACGTATAACGTTATATACGATAACGATATAACGTATAACGTTATATACTATATCGATATAACGTATAACGTTATATACTATATCGATATAACGTATAACGTTATATACTATAACGATATAACGTATAACGTTATATACTATAACGATATAACGTATAACGTTATATACTATATCGATATAACGTATAACGTTATATACTATGACGATATAACGTATAACGTTATATACTATATCGATATAACGTATAACGTTATATACTATATCGATATAACGTATAACGTTATATACTATTACGGCATAACGTATAACGTTATATAATATAACGATATAACGTATAACGTTATATACTACTACGATATAACGTATAACGTTATATACTATATCGATATAACGTATAACGTTATATACTATATCGATATAACGTATAACGTTATATACTATAACGATATATCGTTTAACGTTATGTAGTATTACGATATAACGTATAACGTTATATACGATAACGATATAACGTATAACGTTATATACTACATCGATATAACGTATTACGTTATATACTATATCGATATAACGTATAAGGTTATATACTATAACGATATAACGTATAACGTTATATGCTATATCGATATAACGTATAACGTTATATACTATATCGATATAACGTATAACGTTATATACTATATCGATATAACGTATAACGTTATATACTATAACGATATAACGTATAACGTTATATACTACTACGATATAACGTATAACGTTATATACTATATCGATATAACGTATAACGTTATATACTATATCGATATAACGTATAACGTTATATACTATATCGATATAACGTATAACGTTATATACTACTACGATATAACGTATTACGTTATATACTATATCGATATAACGTATAACGTTATATACTATAACGATATATCGTTTAACGTTATGTAGTATTACGATATAACGTATAATGTTATATACGATAACGATATAACGTATAACGTTATATACTATATCGATATAACGTATAATGTTATATACTCTTACGATGTAACGTATAACGTTATATACGATAACGATATAACGTATAACGTTATATACTATTACGATATAACGTATAACGTTATATACGATAACGATATAACGTGTAACGTTATATACTATATCGATATAACGTATATCGTTATATACTATATCGATATAACGTATAACGTTATATACTACTACGATATAACGTATAACGTTATATACTATATCGATATAACGTATAACGTTATATACTATATCGATATAACGTATTACGTTATATACTATATCGATATAACGTATAACGTTATATACTATAACGATATAACGTATAACGTTATATGCTATATCGATATAACGTATAACGTTATATGCTATATCGATATAACGTATAACGTTATATACTACTACGATATAACGTATAACGTTATATACGATAACGATATAACGTATAACGTTATATACGATAACGATATAACGTATAACGTTATATACGATAACGATATAACGTATAACGTTATATACGATAACGATATAACGTATAACGTTATATACTATAACGATATAACGTATAACGTTATATACTACTACGATATAACGTATAACGTTATATACTATAACGATATAACGTATAACGTTATATACTACTACGATATAACGTATAACGTCATATACTATATCGATATAACGTATAACGTTATATACTATATCGATATAACGTATTACGTTATATACTATATCGATATAACGTATAACGTTATATACTATAACGATATAACGTATAACGTTATATGCTATATCGATATAACGTATAACGTTATATGCTATATCGATATAACGTATAACGTTATATACTACTACGATATAACGTATAACGTTATATACGATAACGATATAACGTATAACGTTATATACGATAACGATATAACGTATAACGTTATATACGATAACGATATAACGTATAACGTTATATACGATAACGATATAACGTATAACGTTATATACGATAACGATATAACGTATAACGTTATATACTATAACGATATAACGTATAACGTTATATACTACTACGATATAACGTATAACGTTATATACTATATCGATATAACGTATAACGTTATATACTATATCGATATAACGTATAACGTTATATACTATTACGGCATAACGTATAACGTTATATAATATAACGATATAACGTATAACGTTATATAATATAACGATATAACGTATAACGTTATATACTACTACGATATAACGTATAACGTTATATACTATATCGATATAACGTATAACGTTATATACTATAACGATATATCGTTTAACGTTATGTAGTATTACGATATAACGTATAACGTTATATTCTATAACGATATATCGTTTAACGTTATGTAGTATTACGATATAACGTATAACGTTATATACGATAACGATATAACGTATAACGTTATATACTATATCGATATAACGTATAACGTTATATACTATATCGATATGATGTATAACGTTATATACTATTACGATATAACGTATAACGTTATATACTATTACGATATAACGTATAACGTTATATACGATAACGATATAACGTATAACGTTATATACTATTACGATATAACGTATAACGTTATATACGATAACGATATAACGTGTAACGTTATATACTATATCGATATAACGTATATCGTTATATACTATATCGATATAACGTATAACGTTATATACTACTACGATATAACGTATAACGTTATATACTATATCGATATAACGTATAACGTTATATACTATATCGATATAACGTATTACGTTATATACTATATCGATATAACGTATAACGTTATATACTATAACGATATAACGTATAACGTTATATGCTATATCGATATAACGTATAACGTTATATGCTATATCGATATAACGTATAACGTTATATACTACTACGATATAACGTATAACGTTATATACGATAACGATATAACGTATAACGTTATATACGATAACGATATAACGTATAACGTTATATACGATAACGATATAACGTATAACGTTATATACGATAACGATATAACGTATAACGTTATATACTATAACGATATAACGTATAACGTTATATACTACTACGATATAACGTATAACGTTATATACTATAACGATATAACGTATAACGTTATATACTACTACGATATAACGTATAACGTTATATACTATATCGATATAACGTATAACGTTATATACTATATCGATATAACGTATTACGTTATATACTATATCGATATAACGTATAACGTTATATACTATAACGATATAACGTATAACGTTATATGCTATATCGATATAACGTATAACGTTATATGCTATATCGATATAACGTATAACGTTATATACTACTACGATATAACGTATAACGTTATATACGATAACGATATAACGTATAACGTTATATACGATAACGATATAACGTATAACGTTATATACGATAACGATATAACGTATAACGTTATATACGATAACGATATAACGTATAACGTTATATACTATAACGATATAACGTATAACGTTATATACTACTACGATATAACGTATAACGTTATATACTATATCGATATAACGTATAACGTTATATACTATATCGATATAACGTATAACGTTATATACTATTACGGCATAACGTATAACGTTATATAATATAACGATATAACGTATAACGTTATATAATATAACGATATAACGTATAACGTTATATACTACTACGATATAACGTATAACGTTATATACTATATCGATATAACGTATAACGTTATATACTATAACGATATATCGTTTAACGTTATGTAGTATTACGATATAACGTATAACGTTATATTCTATAACGATATATCGTTTAACGTTATGTAGTATTACGATATAACGTATAACGTTATATACGATAACGATATAACGTATAACGTTATATACTATATCGATATAACGTATAACGTTATATACTATATCGATATGATGTATAACGTTATATACTATTACGATATAACGTATAACGTTATATACTATTACGATATAACGTATAACGTTATATACGATAACGATATAACGTATAACGTTATATACTATTACGATATAACGTATAACGTTATATACGATAACGATATAACGTATAACGTTATATGCTATATCGATATAACGTATAACGTTATATACTATATCGATATAACGTATAACGTTATATACTATTACGGCATAACGTATAACGTTATATAATATAACGATATAACGTATAACGTTATATACTACTACGATATAACGTATAACGTTATATACTATATCGATATAACGTATAACGTTATATACTATAACGATATATCGTTTAACGTTATGTAGTATTACGATATAACGTATAACGTTATATACGATAACGATATAACGTATAACGTTATATACTATATCGATATAACGTATAACGTTATATACTATATCAATATGACGTATAACGTTATATACTATTACGATATAACGTATAACGTTATATACGATAACGATATAACGTATAACGTTATATACTATTACAATATAACGTATAACGTTATATACGATAACGATATAACGTATAACGTTATATACTATATCGATATAACGTATAACGTTATATACTATATCGATATAACGTATAACGTTATATACTATATCGATATAACGTATAACGTTATATACTATTACGGCATAACGTATAACGTTATATAATATAACGATATAACGTATAACGTTATATACTACTACGATATAACGTATAACGTTATATACTATATCGATATAACGTATAACGTTACATACTATATCGATATAACGTATAACGTTATATACTATAACGATATATCGTTTAACGTCATGTAGTATTACGATATAACGTATAACGTTATATACGATAACGATATAACGTATAACGTTATATACTATAACGATATAACGTATAACGTTATATGCTATATCGATATAATGTATAACGTTATATACTATATCGATATAGCGTATAACGTTATATACTATATCGATATAACGTATAACGTTAGATACTATAACGATATAACGTATAACGTTATATACTACTACGATATAACGTATAACGTTATATACTATTACGATATAACATATAACGTTATATACTATATCGATATAACGTATAACGTTATATACTATACCGATATAACGTATAACGTTATATACTATATCGATATAACGTATAACGTTATATACTATATCGATATAACGTATAACGTTATATACGATAACGATATAACGTATAACGTTATATACTATTACGATATAACGTATAACGTTATATACTATTACGGCATAACGTATAACGTTATATAATATAACGATATAACGTATAACGTTATATACTACTACGATATAACGTATAACGTTATATACTATATCGATATAACGTATAACGTTACATACTATATCGATATAACGTATAACGTTATATACGATAACGATATAACGTATAACGTTATATACTATTACGATATAACGTATAACGTTATATACTATATCGATATAACGTATATCGTTATATACTATATCGATATAACGTATAACGTTATATACTATATCGATATAACGTATAACGTTATATACTATAACGATATATCGTTTATCGTTATGTAGTATTACGATATAACGTATAACGTTATATACGATAACGATATAACGTATAACGTTATATACTATATCGATATAACGTATAACGTTATGTACGATAAGGGTATAACGTATAACGTTATATACTATAACGATATAACGTATAACGTTATATACTATTACGATATAACGTATAACGTTATATACTATTACGATATAACGTATAACGTTATATACGATAACGATATAACGTATAACGTTATATACCATAACGATATAACGTATAACGTTATATACGATAACGATATAACGTATAACGTTATATACTATTACGATATAACGTATAACGTTATATAATATAACGATATAACGTATAGCGTTATATACTATATCGATATAACGTATAACGTTATATACGATAACGATATAACGTATAACGTTATATACTATATCGATATAACGTATAACGTTATATACTATTACGATATAACGTATAACGTTATATAATATAACGATATAACGTATAGCGTTATATACTATTACGATATAACGTATAACGTTATATACTATAACGATATAACGTATAACGTTATATACTATATCGATATAACGTATAACGTTATATACTACTACGATATAACGTATAACGTTATATACTATATCGATATAACGTATAACGTTATATACTATAACGATATATCGTTTAACGTTATGTAGTATTACGATATAACGTATAACGTTATATACGATGACGATATAACGTATAACGTTATATACTATATCGATATAACGTATAACGTTATGTACGATAACGGTATAACGTATAACGTTATATACTATAACGATATAACGTATAACGTTATATACTATTACGATATAACGTATAACGTTATATACTATGACGATATAACGTATAACGTTATATACTATATCGATATAACGTATAACGTTATATACTATATCGATATAACGTATAACGTTATATACTATAACGATATAACGTATAACGTTATATACTATATCGATATAACGTATAACGTTATATACTATATCGATATAACGTATTACGTTATATACTATATCGATATAACGTATAACGTTATATACTATAACGATATATCGTTTAACGTTATGTAGTATTACGATATAACGTATAACGTTATATACGATAACGATATAACGTATAACGTTATATACTATATCGATATAACGTATAACGTTATGTACGATAACGGTATAACGTATAACGTTATATACTATAACGATATAACGTATAACGTTATATACTATTACGATATAACGTATAACGTTATATACTATGACGATATAACGTATAACGTTATATACTATATCGATATAACGTATAACGTTATATACTATATCGATATAACGTATAACGTTATATACTATAACGATATAACGTATAACGTTATATACTATAACGATATAACGTATAACGTTATATACTATATCGATATAACGTACAACGTTATATACTATGACGATATAACGTATAACGTTATATACTATATCGATATAACGTATAACGTTATATACTATGACGATATAACGTATAACGTTATATACTATATCGATATAACGTATAACGTTATATACTATATCGATATAACGTATAACGTTATATACTATTACGGCATAACGTATAACGTTATATAATATAACGATATAACGTATAACGTTATATACTACTACGATATAACGTATAACGTTATATACTATATCGATATAACGTATAACGTTATATACTATATCGATATAACGTATAACGTTATATACTATAACGATATATCGTTTAACGTTATGTAGTATTACGATATAACGTATAACGTTATATACGATAACGATATAACGTATAACGTTATATACTATATCGATATAACGTATTACGTTATATACTATATCGATATAACGTATTACGTTATATACTATATCGATATAACGTATAACGTTATATACTATAACGATATAACGTATAACGTTATATGCTATATCGATATAACGTATAACGTTATATACTATTACGGCATAACGTATAACGTTATATAATATCACGATATAACGTATAACGTTATATACTACTACGATATAACGTATAACGTTATATACTATATCGATATAACGTATAACGTTATATACTATATCGATATAACGTATAACGTTATATACTATAACGATATATCGTTTAACGTTATCTAGTATTACGATATAACGTATAACGTTATATACTATAACGATATATCGTTTAACGTTATCTAGTATTACGATATAACGTATAACGTTATATACGATAACGATATAACGTATAACGTTATATACGATAACGATATAACGTATAACGTTATATACTATATCGATATAACGTATAACGTATATACTATATCGATATAACGTATTACGTTATATACTATATCGATATAACGTATAACGTTATATGCTATATCGATATAACGTATAACGTTATATACTACTACGATATAACGTATAACGTTATATACGATAACGATATAACGTATAACGTTATATACGATAACGATATAACGTATAACGTTATATACTATATCGATATAACGTATAACGTTATATACTATAACGATATAACGTATAACGTTATATACTACTACGATATAACGTATAACGTTATATACTATTACGATATAACGTATAACGTTATATACGATAACGATATAACGTATAACGTTATATACTATATCGATATAACGTATATCGTTATATACTATTACGGCATAACGTATAACGTTATATAATATAACGATATAACGTATAACGTTATATACTACTACGATATAACGTATAACGTTATATACTATATCGATATAACGTATAACGTTACATACTATATCGATATAACGTATAACGTTACATACTATATCGATATAACGTATAACGTTATATACGATAACGATATAACGTATAACGTTATATACTATTACGATATAACGTATAACGTTATATACTATATCGATATAACGTATATCGTTATATACTATATCGATATAACGTATAACGTTATATACTATATCGATATAACGTATAACGTTATATACTATAACGATATATCGTTTATCGTTATATACTATATCGATATAACGTATAACGTTATATACTATAACGATATATCGTTTATCGTTATGTAGTATTACGATATAACGTATAACGTTATATACGATAACGATATAACGTATAACGTTATATACTATATCGATATAACGTATAACGTTATGTACTATTACGATATAACGTATAACGTTATATACGATAACGATATAACGTATAACGTTATATACTATTACGATATAACGTATAACGTTATATACGATAACGATATAACGTATAACGTTATATACCATAACGATATAACGTATAACGTTACATACTATATCGATATAACGTATAACGTTATATACGATAACGATATAACGTATAACGTTATATACTATTACGATATAACGTATAACGTTATATACTATATCGATATAACGTATATCGTTATATACTATATCGATATAACGTATAACGTTATATACTATATCGATATAACGTATAACGTTATATACTATAACGATATATCGTTTATCGTTATGTAGTATTACGATATAACGTATAACGTTATATACGATAACGATATAACGTATAACGTTATATACTATATCGATATAACGTATAACGTTATGTACTATTACGATATAACGTATAACGTTATATACGATAACGATATAACGTATAACGTTATATACTATTACGATATAACGTATAACGTTATATACGATAACGATATAACGTATAACGTTATATACCATAACGATATAACGTATAACGTTATATACGATAACGATATAACGTATAACGTTATATACTATTACGATATAACGTATAACGTTATATAATATAACGATATAACGTATAGCGTTATATACTATATCGATATAACGTATAACGTTATATACGATAACGATATAACGTATAACGTTATATACTATATCGATATAACGTATAACGTTATATACTATTACGATATAACGTATAACGTTATATAATATAACGATATAACGTATAGCGTTATATACTATTACGATATAACGTATAACGTTATATACTATAACGATATAACGTATAACGTTATATACTATATCGATATAACGTATAACGTTATATACTACTACGATATAACGTATAACGTTATATACTATATCGATATAACGTATAACGTTATATACTATAACGATATATCGTTTAACGTTATGTAGTATTACGATATAACGTATAACGTTATATACGATAACGATATAACGTATAACGTTATATACTATATCGATATAACGTATAACGTTATGTACGATAACGGTATAACGTATAACGTTATATACTATAACGATATAACGTATAACGTTATATACTATTACGATATAACGTATAACGTTATATACTATGACGATATAACGTATAACGTTATATACTATATCGATATAACGTATAACGTTATATACTATATCGATATAACGTATAACGTTATATACTATGACGATATAACGTATAACGTTATATACTATATCGATATAACGTATAACGTTATATACTATATCGATATAACGTATAACGTTATATACTATTACGGCATAACGTATAACGTTATATAATATAACGATATAACGTATAACGTTATATACTACTACGATATAACGTATAACGTTATATACTATATCGATATAACGTATAACGTTATATACTATATCGATATAACGTATAACGTTATATACTATAACGATATATCGTTTAACGTTATGTAGTATTACGATATAACGTATAACGTTATATACGATAACGATATAACGTATAACGTTATATACTACTACGATATAACGT
>NW_026109628.1:0-22370 GCF_024516045.1 Bombus affinis
GAGATATTTCTTTCCCGTTTGTAATATTTCGACGTTTAAACGCTCTTTTCACTGCATTATGCGCGCAGAATGTAGTACACGCGTTTTCCAGCGTCGAAATAAGCCCAGAAACTCACAAGTCGCAATGTTTCGCCGATTTTAACGAAGATTAATCGTAATTTCTATCCCGTTTGTAATATTTCGACGTTTAAAACGCTCTTTTCACTGCATTATGCGTGCGGAATGTAGTACACGCGTTTTCCAGTGGCGAAATGAGCCCAGATACACGCAAATCGCAATCATTCGTAGATTTTGAGAACAATTAAGAGATATTTTTCTGTTCTTCCCCGTTTGAGATAATTCCACGTTTAAACGCTGTTTTCACTCCATTTTACATGCAAAACGTAGTGCACTCCTTTTCCAGCGTCGAAACAAACCCAGAAACTCGCAAGTCGCAATGATTCGCCAATTTTAACGAAGATTAATAGTAATTTCTATCCCGTTTGTAATATTTCGACGTTTAAACGCTCTATTAACACCATTTTACATGCAAAACGTAGTGCACGCGTTCTACAGCGTCGAAACAAGCACAGAAACTCGCAAATCGCAATCATTCGATTTTGAAAAAAATTAAGAGATATTTCTATCCCGTTTGTAATATTTCGACGTTTAAACGCTCTTTTCACTGCATTATGCGTGCAGAACGTAGTGCAAGCCCTTTCCAGCGTCGAAACAAGCCCAGAAACTCGCAAGCCGCAATGATTCGCCGATTTTAACAAATATTTATCGTAATTTCTATCCCGTTTGTAATATTTCGACATTTAAATGCTATTTTCACTGCACCATGCGTGCAGAACGTAGTGCAAGCCCTTTCCAGCGTCGAAACAAGCCCAGAAACTCGCAAGTCGCAATGTTTCGCCGATTTTAACGAAGATTAATCGTAATTTCTATCCCGTTTGTAATATTTCGACGTTTAAACGCTCTTTTCACTGCATTATGCGTGCGGAATGTAGTACACGCGTTTTCCAGCGGCGAAATAAGCCCAGATACACGCAAATCGCAATCATTCGTAGATTTTGAGAACAATTAAGAGATATTTCTGTCCCGTTTGAGATAATTCCACGTTTAAACGCTGTTTTCACTCCATTTTACATGCAAAACGTAGTACACTCCTTTTTCCAGCGTCGAAACAAGCCCAGAAACTCGCAAGTCGCAATGATTCGCCGATTTTTACGAAGATTAATCGTAATTTCTATCCCGTTTGTAATATTTCGACGTTTAAACGTTCTTTTAACACCATTTTACATGCAAAACGTAGTGCACGCGTTCTACAGCGACGAAACAAGCCCAGAAACTCGCAAATCGCAATCATTCGATTTTGAAAAAAATTAAGAGATATTTCTATCCCGTTTGTAATATTTCTACATTTGAACGCTATTTTCACTGCATTATGCGTGCAGAACGTAGTGCTCGCCCTTTCCAGCGTCGAAACAAACCCAGAAACTCGTAAGTCGCAATGATTCGCCGATTTTAACGAAGATTAATCGTAATTTCTATCCCATTAGTAATATTTCTACGTTTAGGCGCTCATTTCACACCATTTTACATGCAAAACGTAGTGCATGCCTTTACCAGCGTCGAAACAAGCCCAGAAACTCGCAAGTCGCAATGATTCGCCGTTTTTTAACGACGATTAATCGTAATTTCTATCCCGTTTGTAATATTTCGACGTTTAAACGCTCTTTTCTCTGCATTATGCGTGCAGAACGTAGGGCACGCCTTTTCCAGCGTCGAAACAAGCCCAGAAACTCGCAAGTCGCAATGATTCGCCGATTTTAACGAAGATTAAGCGATATTTCTTTCCCGTTTGTGATATTTCGTCGTTTAAACGCTATTTTCACTGCAGTATGCTGTTACGTTCTGTTATGTTCGATGTGATTGTGCTATGCCTTCCGTGTTAGTCTAGACTAAATCCAGATAAAATTTTTTTTTTTTGTTGTTGTGTTATCTTAAGTTTAATTGGAAGGGGAAAATTGTAATGGTATGATTGTTTATGAAATATTAATCGAGATGTCCGATTAATATGGTAGTTGCTGCCACCAGAAATAGTCTAAGGACTATTTCACAGAATTTCCTTTTATTATTATTATTATTTCTTAAAGTTGGGAGTGTTAGTGTATGATGGGTATTGTTTGTCTATCGTGTCTTTCTGATTCCCAGTCTGGAAGTGCCTCTATAAGCACCTTCGTGGCTGTAGGAAATCAAATCTTGTACCTTCGTCTGTCGTGTCTTTTGAATTCCCAGACTGGAAGTGCCTCTGTAAGCACTTTCTTGCCTGTAGGAAAACAAATCTATGTACCTTCGTCTGTCGTATCTGTTGAATTCCCAGACTGGAAGTGCCTCTGTAAGCACTTTCTTGCCTGTAGGAAAACAAACCTTGTACCCTGTCTGTCGTGTGGTTTGAACTAGGTGAGAGACTATTATCTATTAAATCGTGTTTAATGGGTAGCGTTGACTTACGTTTGATGCAACTGGGAAATGAATTCCACTTTTCGGCTAACCTGCTATGCGCAGGAATACTGGCACGGGAGAGGATTAAAGTTATTAGGGATAGACAATTGGCAACGTATTTATTTCGTCTGACAGAGTTATGTTGGTTTAACTATATTTTAATTTATTCGTTGTTAGTTGATTAAAGGTATTACAATATCAGTAATAAGTATCGTCGGATGCAAATGTAGATATATTATACAGCGATGTACAATAAATAAATATTCTAGCTTCTAACTGGATAAATTTTACAAATGTTTGGTAGGATAATATTTATTCGTACCAATAAGATTAATAATAAACGCTATTCTCTAATTCTTCTCGATGCCTCCTCTCTTCCTTTTTTATTTCTGCAGCAATTAATCGTTTGTACCAACGTTCGGCTCGCTTTTTGCTGAGGTGACTTTTATCTTTTCTATTCTTTCTCGATTTCGTCATGGAATTATAATTCGTTCTTGGCAACGAATAAAGTCGTAAATGAGTAAATGATTATTTAATTTGGTGACTGAGTTCACTGTAGACAATCAGTGTGCCTTCGTAGGCCTCGCCCAAGGATGAGCAATCTGCTAACGATGGGAAGAGGAAATCGAAAACCATAGATGTTTCCAATGATTGAAAACACCGTGATCACTGGTCGATACAGAGAATAATTGTCGTGAATTCAAAATGTTCGAATGAAATTTTATGTGAGTTATTTACTTGATATTTCTATCTGTCAACTATAGCTGCCGACGGATACTTTCGTTTAAAGACAATTTTGTTCAATTAAAAGTTAAAAAAGAAAGGAAGAGGGTGTACAATTTCGAATCTCCTACCTTGCTTGATTTCTGGAGTCGATCAGGTGTGAGTATGGTTTGGCGATGAATCGGTTTTAACAATTAAATTTTGTTTCGCGATTAGTTACTCGATGTTTCGGATTTTCGAACTTAATTAACAATTTTATTAAACGGAATTACAGTATGTACTAGATTGTTTCTTTGACGCAGACGGATCGACTTGTAAATGAACAAAAGAATAAATGAATCACCGAATCTCAAGTTAATACCAAACTTTAAGTGCAATACTCTTACAATACTTTTTAAGTTAAACTCACTGTTTCCAATTAAGACTGATTTCTGACTGCTCTCAATTAAAACTGAACTCTAACTATTTTCAACACTACTTTCAATTAAATTCTGAACTTGGAAAAACCAGCTCTGCCGTGAATTAAAACTGCACTCCAACAACTACTCTCTATTGAGTACTGAATCTCTATTTATATTCTTCCTAATTGTCACGTGACCGATTATTTCTTTTGTAATTGTACCATTACTACGTGACAATTTGTGAATATCGTAACTACCTATTTCCGCTGGGGTTCTTGTTTTCTTGATTATCTCACCCTTTGCTGAAATTTCGTCTTCTTGATCATCTCACGTTTTGCTTGGTGTTAATGACATACATGATGCTTGAAAGAATGTACATGTTGCAGGTGGTCGTATTTTGCTGATGCTGCGTCTGCGTTCTTTCCATGGCCTCCGTTACTGATACCAGTGGAATGTGCCGGTCGCGTGGCTGCTTGGCCTTGCTGAGGTTGCATTTTGTGTATGGTCATGTTTCGCTCGGTCCATGTATGATTTAGTAATGTATTACACACATGTATATGTATATCTTCAGGATGTAATTTTCTAATAGGACAGACAATTTAATAAATTTTATGTTTATTATTAGAATATCGATCTCATATATGTATATATGAATAATAAACTATGTTTAATAAATTTTATTAAATAATTTCCATTTTCATTGCACTGTGTGTTTGTTTCTAGGTATACGAGTTGACACTTGCGTTGTTTGTGTATTGCGGTTATCTATGTTTTCGTTGCGGCACGTGCGGAGCGTGGGACGTGACACCCCCCCTCTTGGAGTTCAAATTTCCGGAGGAAATTTGACTGATTGTGTCCTTCAGCTCATTTAGAGCGGACGTAGTGGTTGTTGGTTGTTGATATATTGTATCGTTAGATGTAATTGATATTCCTTGTGGTTGTGTTTGATTTTCGACGTTGCGTTTTCCCTTGATGTACAATAGCAGGTGAGTGACTGAGCCCCATATTGCTCCGAGTAGTGCGAGTCCGCATCCGTAAGTTTCGCGTAATTGATATCCATGTATAACTATGTCAACTATTGTTTTCATCATTTTCAGTATTATGAAGATTCCAAGTATTGCTGCGCTGACCGTTCCGAATTCCATAAAACCAGTCCATAATTTCGATGCAGTATTCTTTGCTAGTGTCGTTAGTGCGTTTTCATCCATGATTCCCAAGATATTTACCGTTCCAGGGACGATTACTTTTCCTGTTGCTCCTCTGGCCAGTGTGTTTAATATTGCTGTTTTCTCAGCTGGGAACATGACGTGGTCTCGTAGTGTATCCAGGTCCCTTTGGGTATATATATTTCGCTTGTGGCCAGTGATGATGGTGCTGAATATTGCCATGTTTGGCGTGTGTCTGGACGGAGTTCTTGTGGTGCAATTGCCTCCATCGGTTTTGGTACGAACTTGTGCCAGTCCGTCGATGTTGTATAGTGCGGGTAGTACTGCACTACATTCTGTATGATTTTCATGTTGAGTTAGAATGTGTGTCTTTGGTGTTAAAAATGCGGTGCGATTTCCTTGCTAACACTTTATGTCTTTACATTCTAGTGTTTACAATATAAGTTACAAAATTTATATATATATATATGTATTTATATATATATATATATATGCGTGTGTGTATGAGTGTGTCAATAAATATAATGGACATTCATGAAAATTATAATATAATATAATAGATATAATATATATGCTTTGTTATGAATGTTGATTGTCTTACATAAGTATTCATTTTGTGTTTATATTATTGTTATTACGTTGTATACATATTATATACGTATGTATATACATAGGGAAAGAGTTTTAGTATGTTAATGTTTGTTTACAATTGTACGTATGCATGTGTTATGTATAAATGTGTACGTATGTTTATGTGTATGTATATGTATGTATATATATTCCCATCAATTTACATTATTCTTGCGTTACGTTGTATTGATCATTATTTTATTCCTTCTTCGTTATGATCTTCCCCTTTTCTATTATTATTTATTAAATATTCATTCTTTAATTGAAAATATGATTCATTTTATAACGCATAAAGATACTATTAGCACGTGTTGGTTATTTAAAATGGCCGCCTGTAAATGTCTCTAGTATGTGACGACATTACATTAATGCGAAATTATTTGTGACTTTATTTTAATAATTGAAGTATAATTGCAATAGGAATAATATTATTTTGCATTTATTTAATGTGCATAATTATTGCGTGTATTCGGTGCGCATGCGTAAACGCTTTCCTATGTTCATGGCAATCCAAGATGGCCGCTCGTGAATTTCTCTAGTCGATGTGCACGTGTAAGGGCTATGCTATGTTCATGGCGGTCCAAAATGGCCGCTCGCGAATGTCTCCGGTAAAAGTATAGCGACGCGTCCTTAGTTAGCTTAATACTGAAATAATTGTTCGTTCGTCGCTTAGTTTCCTCTATTTTAGCGCAGTTAAAATTTTTTTTTTTTTGTGACAATGGTATTGTTTGTGCAATCATTACAACGTTTATATACTGTGCGCCGCCTTAATGTGACTTTGTCGTTGTTTCACATCTGTATAATGTAATTCTAGAACTAGTCTATATATTGTTAATTAACATCATTATTGTTTACAGGTTCTACAATTCTAATCCTTCACCACCGAGTACTTTATTTCGAACAATTATATAAAGCGTGTTGGGTATTTTCTGGTTCTTCGCTACATTTCCAACACTTATCATGATTATTTTTACTTATCCTAGAATTGTAAGTATATATATAGATATATATAAAGCACTATAAAATATCTGTATAATAGATTAGCGTTGGATTATTTGTTATGATGTCATAAATTTCCCTTTGTTTTTCAGTTTCCTGTTGCCGTCTTGATTGCTTCGGCAATGTCTGGTTCAGTATTCTATAAGTATTTGCCTATCTTTGTTATGATGTCATAAATTTCCCTTTGTTTTCAGTTTCCTGTTGCTGTCTTGACTGCTTCGACAATGCCTGGTTCAGTATTATATAAGCATTCGCCTAACTTTGGTAGTGGGCTTCTTGTAACTGCGTCGGCTTTAATGTGTATCTTCCGATGTGAGTAACAAGCTTCTTATTATTGTCACTTTTATTCCAAGATGATTTATAACATTCTTCCCTTTTTTTTTTTAGGTTATGATTGGTTACCTTGTTATTTATTACCTTCGGTATCTTCATACCGTCATATATTATGTTTTGTGAAAATGGATCCGTAGCAAATCCTCGTGGAAGTCTTACGTGTACACTTTCTTCTACGATAACTTGTTGCATATGGACTTTGTTAACTTATAAGGTACCCTTTTGTTTGCTAAGACCATTCCGCTAGTTTAATTGAGATATTGTGAAGCTTGAACACTATTATTTTCTTCCATATATACATATATTGAAGCAGTTGAGGTTAGTTTATCCATTCGTTGACAGTTGTATACTATGTTCTATGGAGTGGGTCCACAACTTGTTTTGTTTCTTTTTATGATGAATAATTGTTCACGAGGTATCTTTCCACTTTTACTGTTTTGTAATTATTTACTGGATTACTCATTTTATTTCTAAGGAATGATTGAAACGCAAATGCAATATTCGACAATCAATATTACGCCATATATTACCGTGTTACATTTCCTCTTGGAATCGCTCTGGTGGTCTATTTCGATGATGTGCCAGTTTTAATTTATTCAAGTGTACTGTTCGAGGGAGTCCTTTTACTTCAATCTTGACGTTTTGATTTTGCAAAATTTCTAACACTTTATATGGTCCAGTATATTGATCAGAGAATTTTCCTTTACTAGGTTCTTTTAGTAGATATACCAAATCTCCTGTTTTAAAATTTTGAGGGTTGATTCGTCGGTCGTAATATTCCTTTGATCTTAATTTAGATTTTATCAAGTTTTCCCTTGCCATTTGCTGCACGGTGTTGATTTTATTGAACAAGTCTGTGAGATATTCTGCGTATGTTGGTTCCATGTTTTCTTCGATTATCACTTCACCAGTAGGTTCTCTGGCCAAGTGTCCAAAAACCAATTCATGTGGTGAAAATTTCGTTCCTTCGTGTACAGAGGTATTGTAGGAAAACATGGCTAGTTCCACCCATTCGTCCCAATTTCTGGAATTTTCAATATATAACTTCAGGTATTCTGCCAATACATGGTGAGATCTTTCGATTGAACCGTTACTTTGTGGGTGATATGCCGACGTGGTGTATTGTTTAATGCGGAATCTTTTTGCTACTTTCTTCATTAGCGAAGATGTAAAGTTCGCTCCTTGATCAGTGAGAATGGCTCTCGGCGACCCGAATCGACAGATAAATCGTTTTACGAAAGCATCCGCCATCTCGGCTGAAGAGATTCCTATCATGGGGATCCCGATTGAGTACTTTGTCAATAGATCTTGGATAGTTAGTATATACTCGTTTCCCTTTTGAGTCTTTGGCAACGGCCCAACGATATCCATACTGATTTTATCGAACGCTTTACCTGGTGTGTCCGTAAGTATCATTGGTTGCTTCGTTTTTATCCTTGTGAGTTTCTTCAATTGGCACTCCTTGCATGTCCTTACATAATCTTGAATTTCCTTTTTCATATTTTCCCAATAATAGTGTTGTCGTATTCTCAAATAAGTTTTAGTTATTCCTTTGTGTCCTGCTACAGATGATTCGTGTTTTTCTCGTATTATATTGCTTCGTGTTTCTACTGGTGGGGTAATTACTTCCCCGGTACAAATGGTAATAGTTATTGTTTTTTCTGTGAAAACCTCCTTTAATTTCCTGATTATGTGCCGCCAGGGTATCTCTTCTAAATTTCCTTTGCTAATGCTGAAGGAAGTTAGTTGTTTTTCGTTAACTACGTCCAACAATGATTTTAATGAATTTAATAAATTTTCTGGTGTTATTGAAATATTTCGATTTTCTTTTATTGGTAGAGATACGATGTATTTCCCGGAGTCATGATTCAACCTTGTTTTTTCCAACATTAAACTTTCATAACAAGGCAATCGCCCTGCTTCCTTCATCTCTAAGGCTCCTTTATCTATCGGGGTGCCATATATATCTATGAATATTATTTTATGATCATTCACTCTCGTAATCGAGTCTCGAGTTTCCGAAATTTTTAGTTCCGCAAGTATAGTAGGTCTCGCGTCTCTTTCTTGTTGTTGTGTTAGTTCTGGGATTGCAATTGAGGGTTCCTCTTCGCTTGTTGTATCAGTGTTCTCCTTTTCTTGGTTGGATATTTCTTCGCCTGTTTTCGCATCGAGTTCAGCTAATGCTTGATCAAAGTATTTTACGGGGGTTTCTTCTATGGTAAAATGTTTCCGGGTAAAAACTTTTCTTCGTTTTGTAGAGTCTTGGGATTGAGACAAGACACGTGGTTTAGCTTCAAATATGGGAGAGTCTTCGGTTGAGGTGTCTAATTCGAATCGTTTTGGTGCAGGATACTGGATCGGTGAATTTTCTTCTCTCCTCCTGATTGGTAGGCAGATCTCCGGAGGGTTTCTAGACAATGCGTACACGTTTGTGTTTTCCCTACCTTCTTTGTATAAAATGTCAAATTCGAAGTCCGACAATTTTAATTTCCATTTCCAGATTCTTGAAGTAGGGTCCTTGATAGAATGCATCCACACCAAAGGTTTATGATCGGTTACAATAGTAAATTTTCTTCCGTACAGATACGGTCGGAAATGCATTGCGCTGTAGACGATTGCTAAACACTCCTTTTCTATAGTGGAGTAGTTTTGTTCGGCGGAATTTAATAATCTCGAGGCATATGCGATTGGCAAATCCTTTCCAATCGGCCCCTGACTCAGTACGCCGCCTATTGCATATCCTGATGCGTCTGTGATAAGATTAAAGGGTTTAGACAAATCTGGGTATTGTAGAATGGGTTTTGTCATTAATGCTGTTTTTAAATTATTGAACGCATTTTCTTGATTTTCTGCCCATTTAAAGGGGGTATCTTTCTTCAATAGTTGCGTCAATGGTTTTGCGACTTTGGAGAAATCGGGTATAAATCTTCTGTAGTATCCTGCTAGTCCTAAAAATTGTTTGATGTTTTTTACCTTTTTGGGTCGTGGAAATTTCGACACGGCTTCGATTTTCTTTGGATCAGGTTTTACGCCATCTTCACTAATTATATGTCCTAAATAATTTACTTCGTGTCGTAAGAACTCACACTTATCGGGCTGTAATCGTAATTTAGCATTCCTTAGTCTTTCCATTAATTTGTTAAATTTACTTTCGTGTTCTTGAAGTGACCTCGAATAAATTACAATGTCATCCAGATAGACGAATAGTTCTATTCCTTGCAGTCCGGATAATACTGAGTTCATCAAGCGTTGAAATGTTGCTGGAGCATTTTTTAATCCAAAGGGCATTCTTTTGAATTGAAAGTGTCCGTACGGTGTCGAAAATGCAGTTTTATGGGCATCCTCCTGTGACATACGGATCTGATGGAAACCTGATGCCAAGTCAAACGTAGAAAAGTATTTTGCACTTCCTAATTGATCCAATATTTCTGTGATATTTGGGAGTGGAAAAGCATCGCCGATCGTTTTATCGTTCAGCTTCCTATAATCAATAACTAATCTCCAACGTTTGTTCCCTTGCGAATCGGGTTTTTTCGGTACGATCCATAACGGAGAATTGTATGGGGATATCGATGGTTCCACGATGTCTGTGTCTAATAATTCTTGAATTTGTCGATTTATTTCTTCTCGGTGTACTGGTGGGTAACGATACTGTTTAGTATTAACTGGTATATCATCCGTTGTAATTATTCTATGTTCTAGAATTCCAGTTGCTTCCAGCGTATCTCCTGGAATATGAAATCTATCTTGATTATTACGAATCAATTTTTCGACGTTTTTCCTTTCCTCTTCGTTCAAGTGTTCAAGTCGTAGTAATTCAATTATTTTGTCAGATCTGCTTTCCTTTGTTTTTAAAATTGTATTACACGCCGTACTAGGAAGCGGGGTGAGGTTTTCAAATTCTTTGATTACCATTGTTGGTGTCGTAAATTCATAATCTCTTGAAGTAGTATTTATTATTCTCAGATAACCTTTTTCTTTATAATTTCTCACAACTGCATTACCAAAATAGATCCCCTTGATCGGCTCGATTTTGGGAATATATCCCTCTCTTATCTCTGGATTTGCGATATTAATTGAGCATGTTACCGAACTTCGTTTCGGTACGATTATTCTTTCTTTAGTGTCGAAGGGAATATAAATATTTCCCCATTTGATATGTCTTTTCTCGTAATCCAAACGAGCTTTGCATCCTGCAAAAAATTCGGATCCTAAGATTCCGTCTTGATCAATCAGCAATGAGTCATCAACTACGTGAAAAATGACTGGATGGCCTGCGACCTGTATTACTGTCTGCCCTAGGGAGACCAGGCTCGTTGCCGTAATTCCTCTCACTTCAATTTGTTTCCGTTCGTCGATGATAGCTGAATCGAGTAAAGCAGGTTTTTTGATAATATTGATTTCTGATCCAGAGTCTAGTAGTAAACTTGTCTTGGTTTTTAAGTCTGGGGAAACTATTCGTGCAGTTGGGGTTGTTAGAGAATCGTTTAATTTTATTGAAATAATCCGAAGAGGTCGTCTTCCGCATCTGAGTCCGGTTCCTGGTGGTTTTCCCTCGTCTGTTCCTTCCGTGTTGGTTTTTTCTTTTGGCCTTGTGATTCCGGACTCTCTGTTTTTATTTTCGCGTGGCTGTAAGATGGTTCCCCCACAGTATTTAATGGTTGTTCCCTTGATTTTACAGTCGACGTTACGTTTGCTTTGTTCCTTATTACGGATTGTGGAGTCGATTTCGCGGGGGCAGCTGCCCTTGTTCTCTTTATTACCATAGGCGCCGGCCTCCTTGTGGCCGCTTGCACTCTTGGGCGATTCGAAAATTCGTCCCTTCGTGGCTCGCCCCGTTTCCCCGAAGGACGTGTTCGGTTTCCCGACTGTTCTTGAGCATAGGGTATAATTATTCCAGCATCTACCCGTGCTTTAAATTTATAACAATCCTTTACTAAATGCCCAGGTGTTTTACAATAATTACATGTTATGATATCCTGTTTTGAATAATTCTGTGATGGAGGTTCGGACCTTCGATCCTGATGATTGTTTCTGATATTGTTATTAGTAGTCAAGGGTCGTACGTTGTCGCGTTTGTAATTATTCAGAAATGTTGGTCGTTGGAGTCGCGTTCTATCGTTCATTTGTTTCACTTCTTGAGTTGCCTTGACTGCTTGGCGATACGCCTCTTCTAAAGTGTGGTATCCTGCTATCTTTAGGCGTAAATACACCTCGTTTGGGAGCCCCTTAACGAAAGCTTCCCTCGTTTCCCAATCTATTGTATCTTGGATGTCCGGTGATATCGTGCCGTACTCGCTTCTTTCTCCGTCCATTATCGCTAACCTAAGATTTCTAACGCGATCCATGTAATCTAATATATCTTCCCCAGGTCGTTGGTATATCGTTCCTAATTCTCCCTTGTACTCGTTAAGAGATTTCTTTGGGCCAAACAGATCCTTTAATTTGTTCCCGAAATCGTTCAAACTTATTAGTTCTGTATCTTCGACGGCGAGAAACGCATGTCCGCGAAGCTTATTCATTAATAGTTTTACTAACTGGGGTTCTTGATGCGTAGGAACCATGTTTCGTGCGCGCTCGCATGCTCTTAAAAATTGAAATACTGAGGGTCGATGTCCGTCGAATACTGGTACTGACTCGATCGCATCTTTTAGCTTAATCGGTTGGGGATATCCACCTGGCTGTACTGTTTCTTGTTGGGTTGCCGGCGGCGATGCAGGTGACTGAGTGTTACGTTCTGTTATGTTCGATTTGATTGTGCTATGCCTTCCATGTTAGTCTAGACTAAATCCAGCTAAAATTTTTTTTTTTTGTTGTTGTGTTATCTTAAGTTTAATCGGAAGGGGAAAATTGTAATGGTATGATTGTTTATGAAATATTAATCGAGATGTCCGATTAATATGGTAGTTGCTGCCACCAGAAATAGTCTAAGGACTATTTCGAAGAATTTCCTTTTATTATTATTATTTTCTTTAAGTTGGGAGTGTTAGTGTATGATGGGTATTGTTTGTCTATCGTGTCTTTTGGATTCCCAGTCTGGAAGTGCCTCTGTAAGCACCTTCTTGCCTGTAGGAAAACAAACGTTGTACCTTCGTCTGTCGTGTCTTTTGAATTCCCAGACTGGAAGTGCCTCTGTAAGCACTTTCTTGCCTGTAGGAAAACAAATCTATGTACCTTCGTCTGTCGTATCTGTTGAATTCCCAGACTGGAAGTGCCTCTGTAAGCACTTTCTTGCCTGTAGGAAAACAAACCTTGTACCCTGTCTGTCGTGTGGTTTGAACTAGGTGAGAGACTATTATCTATTAAATCGTGTTTAATGGGTAGCGTTGACTTACGTTTGATGCAACTGGGAAATGAATTTCACTTTTCGGCTAACCTGCTATGCGCAGGAATACTGGCACGGGAGAGGATTAAAGTTATTAGGGATAGACAATTGGCAACGTATTTATTTCGTCTGACAGAGTTATGTTGGTTTAACTATATTTTAATTTATTCGTTGTTAGTTGATTCAAGGTATGACAATATCAGCAATAAGTATCGTCGGATGCAAATGTAGATATATTATACAGCGATGTACAATAAATAAATATTCTAGCTTCTAACTGGATAAATTTTACAAATGTTTGGTAGGATAATATTTATTCGTACCAATAAGATTAATAACAAACGCTATGGTGTGATGTGGGCGATGGCGAACGAGATCGAAAGGAATGCGCCTCGCAGTGTTCGGAAATTGGTGAATTTGAGGGCGAAAAACTAGGTGGTGAACCTTCGCGATTTGACTCTAATTCTTCTCGATGCCTCCTCTCTTCCTTTTTTATTTCTGCAGCAATTAATCGTTTGTACCAACGTTCGGCTCGCTTTTTGCTGAGGTGACTTTTATCTTTTCTATTCTTTCTCGATTTCGTCATGGAATTATAATTCGTTCTTGACAACGAATAAAGTCGTAAATGAGTAAATGATTATTTTATTTGGTGACTGAGTTCACTGTGGACAATCAGTGTGGCTTCGTAGGCCTCACCCAAGGATGAGCAATCTGCTAACGGTGGGAAGAGGAAAACGAAAACCTTAGATGTTTTCTGTGACGAAAACACCGTAACCACTAGTTGATACAGCGAACAATTGTAAACAAAATAGATCTAAAGCTGATTGAGTTTATTCCAAACAATTTATTAAATGTTGTGCAAGAACGTTTATCTCAATTTTGTAATTATATTCTCTGTAAACAATCCGTGTGGCTTCGTAGGCCTCGCCCAAGGATGAGCAATCTGCTAACGATGGGAAGAGGAAAACGAAAAACATAGATGTTTCCAATGATTGAAAACACCGTGATCACTGGTCGATACAGAGAATAATTGTCGTGAATTCAAAATGTTCGAATGAAATTTTATGTGAGTTATTTACTTGATATTTCTATCTGTCAACTATAGCTGCCGACGGATACTTTCGTTTAAAGACAATTTTGTTCAATTAAAAGTTAAAAAAGAAAGGAAGAGGGTGTACAATTTCGAATCTCCTACCTTGCTTGATTTCTGGAGTCGATCAGGTGTGAGTATGGTTTGGCGATGAATCGGTTTTAACAATTAAATTTTGTTTCGCGATTAGTTACTCGATTTTTCGGATTTTCGAACTTAATTAACAATTTTATTAAACGGAATTACAGTATGTACTAGATTGTTTCTTTGACGCAGACGGATCGACTTGTAAATGAACAAAAGAATAAATGAATCACCGAATCTCAAGTTAATACTGAACCTTAAGTGCAATACTCTTACAATACTCTTTAAGTTAAACTCACTGTTTCCAATTAAGACTGACCTCTGACTGCTCTCAATTAAAACTGAACTCTAACTACTTTCAACACTACTTTCAATTAAATTCTGAACTCGGTAAAACCAACTCTGACCTCAATTAAAACTGCACTCCAACAACAACTCTATTGAGTACTGAATCTCTATTTATATTCTTCCTAATTGTCACGTGACCGATTATTTCTTTTGTAATTGTACCTTTACTACGTGACAATTTATGAATATCGTAACTACCTATTTCCGCTGGGGTTCTTGTTTTCTTGATTATCTCACCCTTTGCTGAAATTTCGTCTTCTTGATCATCTCACGTTTTGCTTGGTGTTAATGACATACAAGGTGCTTGAAAGAATGTACATGTTGCAGGTGGTCGTATTTTGCTGATGCTGCGTCTGCGTTCTTTCCATGGCCTCCGTTACTGATACCAGTGGAATGTGCCGGTCGCGTGGCTGCTTGGCCTTGCTGAGGTTGCATTTTGTGTATGGTCATGTTTCGCTCGGTCCATGTATGATTTAGTAATGTATTACGCACATGTATATGTATATCTTCAGGATGTAATTTTCTAATAGGACAGACAATTTAATAAATTTTATGTTTATTATTAGAATATCGATCTCATATATGTATATATGAATAATAAACTATGTTTAATAAATTTTATTAAATAATTTCCATTTTCATTGCACTGTGTGTTTGTTTCTAGGTATACGAGTTGACACTTGCGTTGTTTGTGTATTGCGGTTATCTATGTTTTCGTTGCGGCACGTGCGGAGCGTGGGACGTGACAGTAGTACACGCGCTTTCAACGCCGAATCAAGCCCAGAAACTCGCAAGTCGCAATGATTCGACGATTTTAACGAATATTAATCGTAATTTCTATCCCGTTTGTAATATTTCGACGTTTAAACGCACGTTTCACACCATTTTACATGCAAAACGTAGTTCCCGCGTTCTCCAGCTTCGAAACAAGCCCAGAAACACGCAAATCTCAATCATTCGTCGATTTTGAAAAAAATTAAGAAATATTTCTGTCCCGTTTGAGATAATTCCACGTTTAAACGCTGTTTTCACTCCATTTTACAAGCAAAACGTAGTGCACGCGTTTTCCAGCGTCGAAACAAGCATAGAAACTTGCAAGTCGCAATGATTCGCCGATTTTAAAGAAGATGAATCGTAATTTCTACCCCATTTGTAATATTTCTACGTTTAAACGCTATGTTCACTGCATTATGCGCGCAGAACGTAGTGTACGCCTTTTCCAGCGTCGAAACGAGCCCAGTAACTCGCAAATCGCAATGATACGCCGATTTTAACGAAGATTAATCGTAATTTCTGTCCTGTTTGTAATATTTCGACGTTTTAACGCTATTTTCACTGCATTATGCGTGCAGAATATAGCACACGCGTTTTCCAGCGTCGAAATAAGCCCAGATACACGCAAATCGCAATCATTCGTATATTTTGAGAACAATTAAGAGATACTTCTGTCCCGTTTGTGATATTTCGACGTTTAAACGCTGTTTTCACTCCATTTTACATGCAAAACGTAGTGCATGCGTTTGCCAGCGTCGAAACGAGCCCAGAAGCTCGCAAATCGCAATCGGTCGCCGATTTTAAGAAATTTATGCGTTATTTCATTCCCGTTTGTGATATTTCGACGTTTAAACGCTATTTTCACTGCATTATGCGTGCAGAATATAGCACACGCGTTTTCCAGCGTCGAAAGAAGCCCAGATACACGCAATTCGCAAACATTCGTCGATTTTGAGAACAATTAAGAGATATTTCTGTCCCGTTTGAGATAATTCAACGTTTAAACGCTATTTTCACTGCATTATGCATGCAGAACGTAGTGCAAGCCTTTTCCAGCGTCGAAACAAGCCCAGAAACTCGCAGGTCGCAATGATTCGCCGATTTTAACGAAGATTAATCGTAATTTCTATCCCGTTTGTAATATTTCGGCGTTTAAAAGCTCTCTTCACACCATTTTACATGCAATATGTAGTGCACGCGTTCTACAGCGTCGAAACAAGCCCAGAAACTCGCAAATCGCAATCACTCGCCTATTTTAACGAAAATTAATCGTAATTTCTTTCCCGTTTGAGATACTTCAACGTTTAAACGCTCTTTTCACTCCATTTTACAAGCAAAACGTAGTGCACGCGTTTTCCATCGTCGAAACAAGCCCAGAAACTTGCAAGTCGCAATGATTCGCCGATTTTAACGAAGATTAATCGTAATTTCTATCCCGTTTGAGATAATTCCACGTTTAAACGCTGTTTTCACTCCATTTTACATGCAAAACGTAGTGCACGCGTTTGCCAGCGTCGAAACGAGCCCAGAAACTCGCGAATCGCAATGATTCGCCGATTTTGAAAAAAATTAAGAGATACTTCTTTCCCGTTTGTGATATTTCGACGTTTAAAAGCTCTTTTCACACCATTTTACATGCAAAATGTAGTGCACGCGTTCTACAGCGTCGAAACAAGCCCAGAAACGCGCAAATCGCAATCATTCGCCTATTTTAACGAAAATTAAGCGACATTTCTTTCCCGCTTGTAATATTTCGACGTTTAAACGCTCTTTTCACTCCATTATGCGTGCAGAACGTAGTCCATGCGTTTTCCAGCGTCGAAACAAGCCCAGAAGCTCGCAAATCGCAATCGTTCGCCGATTTTAAGAAATTTATGCGTTATTTCATTCCCGTTTGTGATATTTCGACGTTTAAACGCTATATTCACTGCATTATGCGTGCAGAATATAGCACACGCGTTTTCCAGCGTCGGAATAAGCCCAGATACACGCAAATCGCAATCATTCGTATATTTTGAGAACAATTAAGAGATATTTCTGTCCCGTTTGAGATAATTCAACGCTTAAACGCTCTTTTCACTCCATTTTACACGCAAGACGTAGTGCACGCGTTTTCCAGCGTCGAAACAAGCCCAGAAATTCGCAAGTCGCAATGATTCGCCGATTTTAACGAAGATTAATCGCAATTTCTATCCCGTTTGTAATATTTCGACGTTTAGACGCTCCTTTCACTCCATTATGTGTGCAGAACGTAGTGCACGCGTTTACCAGCGTCCAAACAAGCCCAGAAACCCGCAAATCGCAATCGTTCGCCGATTTTAAGAAATTTAAGCGATATTTCATTAACGTTTGTGATATTTCGACGTTTAAACGCTATTTTCACTGCATCATGCGTGCAGAACGTAGTACACGCGTTTTCCAGCGCCGAAAAAATCCCAGACACACGCAAATTGCAATGATTCGCCGATTTTAACGAAGATTAATCGTAATTTCTACCCCGTTTGTAATACTTCGACGTTTAAACGCTATTTTCAGTGCATTATGCGTGCAGAATATAGCACACGCGTTTTCCGGCGTCGAAATAATCCCAGATACACGCAAATCGCAATCATTCGTCGATTTTGAGAACAATTAAGAGATATTTCTGTCCCGTTTGAGATGCTTCAACGTTTAAACGCTCTTTTCACTCCATTTTACAAGCAAAACGTAGTGCACGCGTTTTTCCAGCGTCGAAACAAGCCCAGAAACTTGCAAGTCGCAATGATTCGCCGATTTTAACGAAGATGAATCGTAATTTCTTCCCCATTTGTAATATTTCTACGTTTAAACGCTATTTTCACTGCATTATGCGCGCAGAACGTAGTGTACGCCTTTTCCAGCGTCGAAACGAGCCCAGTAACTCGCAAATCGCAATGATACGCCGATTTTAACGAAGATTAATCGTAATTTCTGTCCTGTTTGTAATATTTCGACGTTTTAACGCTATTTTCACTGCATTATGCGTGCAGAATATAGCACACGCGTTTTCCAGCGTCGAAATAAGCCCAGATACACGCAAATCGCAATCATTCGTATATTTTGAGAACAATTAAGAGATATTTCTGTACCGTTTGTGATATTTCGACGTTTAAACGCTGTTTTCACTCCATTTTACATGCAAAACGTAGTGCACGCGTTTGCCAGCGTCGAAACGAGCCCAGTAACTCGCAAATCGCATTGATTCGCCGATTTTAACGAATATTAATCGTAATTTCTGTCCCGTTTGTAATATTTCGACGTTTAAACGCTCTTTTCAGACCATTTTACATGCAAAATGTAGTGCACGCGTTCTACAGCGTCGAAACAAGCCCAGAATCGCGCAAACCGCAATCATTCGCCTATTTTAACGAAAATTAAGCGACATTTCTTTCCCGCTTGTAATATTTCGACGTTTAAACGCTCTTTTCACTCCATTATGCGTGCAGAACGTAGTCCATGCGTTTTCTAGCGCCGAAAAAATCCCAGACACACGCAAATTGCATTTATTCGCCGATTTTAACGAAGATTAATCGTAAGTTCCATCCCGTTTGTAATATTTCAACGTTTAAACGCTCTTTTCACACAATTTTACATGCAAAACGTAGAGCACGCCTTCTCCAGCGTCGAAACAAGCCCAGATACACGCAAATCGCAATCATTCGTCGAGTTTGAGAACAATTAAGAGATATTTCTGTCCCGTTTGAGATAATTCCACGTTTAAACGCTCTTTTCACTCCATTTTACATGCAAGACGTAGTGCACGCGTTTTCCAGCGTCGAAACAAGCCCAGAAACTCGCAAGTCGCAATGATTCGCCGATTTTAACCAAGATTAATCGTAATTTCTGTCCCGTTTGTAATATTTGGAATTTTAAACGCTCTTTTCGCACCATTCTACATGCAATATGTAGTGCACGCGTTCTACAGCGTCGAAACAAGCCCAGAAACACGCAAATCGCAATCATTCTTCGATTTTGAGAACAATTAAGAGATATTTCTGTCCCGTTTGAGATAATTCCGCGTTTAAGCGCTCTTATCACTCCATTTTACATGCAAAATATAGCACACGCGTTTTCCAGCGTCGAAATAAGCCCAGATACACGCAAATCGCTATCATTCTTCGATTTTGAGAACAATTAAGAGATATTTCTGTCCCGTTTGAGATAATACCACGTTTAAACGCTGTTTTCACTCTATTTTACATGCAAAACGTAGTGCACGCGTTTGCCAGCGTCGAAACAAGCCCAGATATTCGCAAGTCGCAATGATTCGCCGATTTTGACGAAGATTAATTGTAATTTCTATCCCGATTGTAATATTTCTACGTTTAAACGCTATTTTCACTGCACTATGCGTGCAGAATGTAGTACACGCTTTTTCAGCGTCGAAACAAGCCCAGAAACTCGCAAATCGCAATCGTTCTCCGATTTTAAGAAATTTAAGCGTTATTTCTTTCCCGTTTGTGATATTTCGACGTTTAAACGCTATTTTCACTGCAACATGCGTGCAAAACGTAGTACACGCCTTTTCCAGCGACGAAACAATCCCAGACCCACGCAAATTGCAATGATTCGCCGATTTTAACGAAGATTAATCGTAATTTCTACCTCGTTTGTAATATTTCGACGTTTAAACGCTATTTTCACTGCATTATGCGTGCAGAATATAGCACACGCGTTTTCCAGCCTCGAAATAAGCCCAGATACACGCAAATCGCAATCATTCGTATATTTTGAGTACAATTATGAGATATTTCTGTCCCATTTGAGATAATTCCACGTTTAAACGCTCTTTTCACTCCATTTTACATGTAAAACGTAGTATACGCATTTTCCAGCGTTGAAACAAGCCCAGAAACTCGCAAATCCCAATGATTCGCCGATCTTAACGAAGATTAATCGTAATTTCTATCCCGTTTGTAATATTTCGACGTTTAAAAGCTCTCTTCACTCCATTTTACATGCAATATGTAGTGCACGCGTTCTACAGCGTCGAAACAATCCCAGAAACTCGCAAATCGCAATCACTCGTCTATTTTAACGAAAATTAATCGTAATTTCTTTCCCGTTTGTGATATTTCGACGTTTAAACAATCTTTTCACTGCAATATGCGTGCAGAACGTAGTGCAAGCCATTTCCAGCGTCCAAACAAGCCCAGAAACCCGCAAATCGCAATCGTTCGCCGATTTTAAGAAATTTAAGCGATATTTCATTAACGTTTGTGATATTTCGACGTTTTAAACGCTATTTTCACTGCATCATGCGTGCAGAACGTAGTACACGCGTTTTCCAGCGCCGAAAAAATCCCAGACACACGCAAATTGTAATTATTCGCCGATTTCAACGAAGATTAATCGTAATTTCTATCCCGTTTGTAATATTTCGACGTTTAAACGCTCTTTTCACACAATTTTACATGCAAAACGTAGTGCACGCCTTCTCCAGCGTCGAATCAAGCCCAGCAACACGCAAATCTCAATCATTCTTCGATTTTGAAAAAAATTAGGAGATATTTCTTTCCCGTTTGTGACATTTCGTCGTTTAAAACGCTATTTTCACTGCATTATGCGTGCAGAATGTAGTGCACGCGTTTTCCAGCGTCGAAACAAGCCCAGAAACACGCAAATCTCAATCATTCGTCCATTTTGAAAAGAATTAAGAGATATTTCTTTCCCGTTTGTGATATTTCGTCGTTTAAAACGCTATTTTCACTGCATTATACGTGCAGAAAGTAGTGCACGCCTTTTCCAGCGTCGAAACAAGCCCAGAAACTCGCAAGTCGCAATGATTCGCCGATTTTAACGAAGATTAATCGTAATTTCTATCCCGTTCGTAATATTTCGACGTCTAAACGCTCTTTTCACTCCATTATGCGTGCAGAACGTAGTGCACGCGTTTTCCAGCGTCGAAACAAGCCCAGAAACTCGCAAATCGCAATCGTTCGCCGATTTTAAGAAATTTAAGCGTTATTTCATTCCCGTTTGTGATATTTCGACGTTTAAACGCTATTTTCACTGCAACATGCGTGCAGAACGTAGTACACGCGTTTTCCAACGACGAAACAATCCCAGACACACGCAAATTGCAATGATTCGCCGATTTTAACGAAGATTAATCGTAATTTCTACCCCGTTTGTAATACTTCGACGTTTAAACGCTATTTTCAGTGCATTATGCGTGCAGAATATAGCACACGCGTTTTCCGGCGTCGAAATAATCCCAGATACACGCAAATCGCAATCATTCGTCGATTTTGAGAACAATTAAGAGATATTTCTGTCCCGTTTGAGATGCTTCTACGTTTAAACGCTCTTTTCACTCCATTTTACAAGCAAAACGTAGTGCACGCGTTTTCCAGCGTCGAAACAAGCCCAGAAACTTGCAAGTCGCAATGATTCGCCGATTTTAACGAAGATGAATCGTAATTTCTACCCCATTTGTAATATTTCTACGTTTAAACGCTATTTTCACTGCATTATGCGCGCAGGACGTAGTGTACGCCTTTTCCAGCGTCGAAACGAGCCCAGTAACTCGCAAATCGCAATGATACGCCGATTTTAACGAAGATTAATCGTAATTTCTGTCCTGTTTGTAATATTTCGACGTTTTAACGCTATTTTCACTGCATTATGCGTGCAGAATATAGCACACGCGTTTTCCAGCGTCGAAATAAGCCCAGATACACGCAAATCGCAATCATTCGTATATTTTGAGAACAATTAAGAGATATTTCTGTCCCGTTTGTGATATTTCGACGTTTAAACGCTCAATTCACTCCATTTTACATGCAAGACGTAGTGCACGCGTTTTCCAGCGTCGAAACAAGCCCAGAAACTCGCAAGTCGCAATGATTCGCCGATTTTAACCAAGATTAATCGTAATTTCTGTCCCGCTTGTAATATTTGGAATTTTAAACGCTCTTTACACAACATTCTACATGCAAAACGTAGTGCACGCCTTCTCCAGCATCGAAACAAGCCCAGAAACACGC
>NW_026109629.1:2500-5000 GCF_024516045.1 Bombus affinis
ATCTCGTATTTTTTTTTTTGCGTCGTGGAGACCGTACAAACGAATAACAAAATCTCTAAAGTGCCTCGTGTCGGAGAGATCATGCTCGCCTATTCTCTTCTATGTTTCGTGGTCTGTGTTGCGTTTGCTCTCCTCCTAGCAACGGGACATCGAAGACTCCTCTTTGGGATCGAACGAAGCGACTAAAACGAGTCGACGAGAGCGAAAGTACGAGTAGCGAGTCGCGCATGTAGAAAGGATACCGACATATCTTCGAAGGTTCTCTTCGAAGATCCATGGATACCTTATGCGCGTCGACCTTTCGTCTCTTTCACCGCTCTCGGTCGTTCTCGAAACGTGCTTCCTACCCATAGGGCGTGTGTTCTTCGTATGTCGTTTTGTTCGAAATAACGAAACCACTTGTAACATACTCGTGGATCGGGTAACCTAGAACGAAAACGCATTGCGTGGATGTTGGCCCGCTATGATAATGATGATGATGACGATGACTATGATGACGATGCGTAGCAACGATTCGTAACTAGTCTAGCCGAAGTTGGTTCAGAGGGGACCGCAGGCTGTCTACCCTCGATGTCGTGAGTCGGACACCCGTGCCGTCGCTAGAGTTTTTTCAAAGCTCGGCTTCTGGATATTGGGAAGAAAGACCGCTCGAGGACGACGGCTGCGCGTGCGTCCCATCGAATTTTTTTTTTTTATACCACCTGAACGACTAAAGTTTCGTCTAGTTCGTCGCATATAACCCGTTCAGAGGGGACCGCAGGCTGTCTATCCTCGTTGTCGTGAGTCGGACACCCGTGCCGTCGCTGAAGTTTTTTCAAAGCTCGGCTTCTGGATATTGGGAAGAAAGACCGCGCGAGGTAGATGGATGCGAGTCCCATCGAATTTTTTTATTTTTTAAAAAAAACAATCACCTGAACGGAGATGTGTTCTCTTTCGTCGATTTTTCACGCTTTGAGTCGTCGCGATCGCCATCCGTTCGGAGGAGATCGCCGACTTCGAAGCCTCGATGTCGTGAGTCGGACACCCGTGCCGTCGCTAGAGTTTTTTCAAAGCTCGGCTTCTGGATATTGGGAGGAAAGACCGCTCGAGGCCGAGGGTCGCGCGAGTCCCATCGAATCTTTACATCACCCGAACGATGGAGGCGCACGCTCTTTTTCTTGAATAATTGGACGAGAGGAATGCATATCGTATTATATATACACACACACACATATATATATATATGGGCTAGCCACCGTGCGTATTTCTTCGCGAGATCGTGTGCTGCACAGAGGATTCAGAATCGGGTGTTATATCCCCGTCGTTTCCTGACGAACGGAGCTTCGATCTCGATGGTTGTTATATATCATAATGTACTTTTCGCCCGGCCGGCGGACGCGCGTATCTTCGCGCGTTCGTCGGATTTCATTTTCGAACGTTTTCGTGTCGTCGATCTTCCGGCGACTTCTGCGCGTCCGATTCCCGTTGGTCGGTCGTGTCGGATCTCGGCTTCGCTCGAACCGAGTATTAAGAGTACATGGAGTACAAGAGTTTTAAAAAATATATGAAAAGATTACCCTGAACGGTGGATCACTTGGCTCGTGGGTCGATGAAGAACGCAGCTAATTGCGCGTCAACGTGTGAACTGCAGGACACATGAACATCGACATTTCGAACGCACATTGCGGTCCACGGATACAATTCCTGGACCACGCCTGGCTGAGGGTTGCTCACGTAAACCTAAGACTGCTTGCGTTGCGTGTCGTTCCTCTCTATCTGTCTCTCTCTGTCCCTTGGTGCCTTCGACAACCCGCCGTCGTTCTTACGATACGTAGAACGTTTCAGAGTCGGAGGAAGCGCACGAAGAAGGATACGAACAAGAGCGGACGCGAGAGAACGTACGCGACGTACGAGCGATTGTTGGACGCTCGTCGGCGTTCGTCGCGGTCGTGTCGAGACCGTGCAATTCGTACGCATGCTCGATATATAAACTATCGTGTTCACGGGAGACACTACGAAACTCTACCTCTGTCTCTCTCTGTCCCTTGGTGCCTTCGACAACCCGCCGTCGTTCTTACGATACGTAGAACGTTTCAGAGTCGGAGGAAGCGCACGAAGAAGGATACGAATAAGAGCGGAGAGAACCGTCACGGACCTGCGTGAGTGCTAGCGGCGTCGTGAGTCGTCCTTTCGTACGACCGCCCGCTTATGCACCGCTTCGTGTCGGTTATCGAATATATTATATATATATATATATATATATATATATACGTAGTGTTGTCCTCGTGACCGATTTTTTTTTCATATCAGCAGATTTGCATACGTTTGCAGGTTTTCGATGAGCACGATGTCCGCGCCCCCGACGTCGTCTTAAATGAATATTATTTTGGCGAGACTGAGAGAAAGCAAATATGGGAACTCGGTCGAGAGAGGAGAGAAGGAGAACAGCCTCAGATAAAAGTAAACTTGGTAACGGTGCGGAATTTTGCCGTACAACCGTCTTTTCTTAAGACGTTTTACT
>NW_026109629.1:12500-15000 GCF_024516045.1 Bombus affinis
GTTTCGTTTTGTTTTTTCTTTAAATTTTTTCCACCGGACCTAGCTGACTGGGACGTTGGAACTTTGAAATTTCTCTCGCCCCGGTACGAAAAGGCCGAACGTTCCTTTCGAAATAATTCCTCAAAAAGCGTTACGAGGTATGCAAATTTTTATAGAAACCGTTATTGTTCGACGTCGTCTAGCCGAACGTAACGGTTTCTTTTTATTTTTTTAAAAAATTTTTTTCCACCGGACCTAGCTGACTGGGACGTTGGAACTTTGAAATTTCTCTCGTCCCGGTACGAAAAGGCCGAACGTTCCTTTCGAAATAATTTCTCAAAAAGCGTTACGAGGTATGGAAATTTTTATAGAAACCGTTATTGTTCGACGTCGTCTAGCCAAACGTAACGGTTTCTTTTTATTTTTTTAAAAAATTTTTTTCCACCGGACCTAGCTGACTGGGACGTTGGAACTTTGAAATTTCTCTCGTCCAGGTACGAAAAGGCCGAACGTTCCTTTCGAAATAATTCCTCAAAAAGCGTTACGAGGTATGGAAATTTTTATAGAAATCGTTATTGTTCGACGCCGTCTAGCCGAACGTAACGGTTTCTTTTTATTTTTTTTTTAAATTTTTTCCACCGGACCTAGCTGACTGGGACGTTGTCACTTTGAATTGTTTCGCACTGCTCCAAAAGTGCCGAAAGTACCGAAAGTTCCTTTCGCATTAATTCCATAATAAGCGTTATAAGGTACGTATATTCTGGCATAAATCGATATATTCTAATTAAATACATCGGGATTAAGCGTTAATTTTGTTCTTGAAACGTTCTAAAAAGTTTCGAATTGCACATTGGGACATGGAAAAATTTCCGTATCGAACACGTTTTTTCGAGTTATCTCGCTTAAAAGTGTTACAAGGTAGGAATATTTTTGCATAAATGGACGTATCTCGACGTTTTACGTCGGGATTAAGCGTTTATTTGGTCGGTGGAACGTTTTCTAGAAACGGAACTATGCGACGGGACGTTGGGACTTTGAAGAAGTTCGGCCGGTGCGAAAAGACCGAAAAGGTTTTTTCGAGTTATCTCGCTTAAAAGTGTTACAAGGTAGGAATATTTTTGCATAAATCGACGTATCTCGACGTTTTACGTCGGGATTAAGCGTTTATTTGGTCGCTGGAACGTTTTCTAGAAACGGAACTATGCGACGGGACGTTGGGACTTTGAAGAAGTTCGGCCGGTGCGAAAAGACCGAAAAGGTTTTTTCGAGTTATCTCGCTTAAAAGTGTTACAAGGTAGGAATATTTTTGCATAAATCGACGTATCTCGACGTTTTACGTCGGGATTAAGCGTTTATGTCGTCCCCAAGACCTTCTACAAAGTTTCGATTTTTTCGTTGGGACTTTGAAAAATTTCCGTATCGAACACGTTTTTTCGAGTTATCTCGCTTAAAAGTGTTACAAGGTAGGAATATTTTTGCATAAATGGACGTATCTCGACGTTTTACGTCGGGATTAAGCGTTTATTTGGTCGCTGGAACGTTTTCTAGAAACGGAACTATGCGACGGGACGTTGGGACTTTGAAGAAGTTCGGCCGGTGCGAAAAGACCGAAAAGGTTTTTTCGAGTTATCTCGCTTAAAAGTGTTACAAGGTAGGAATATATTTGCATAAATGGACGTATCTCGACGTTTTACGTCGGGATTAAGCGTTTATTTGGTCGCTGGAACGTTTTCTAGAAACGGAACTATGCGACGGGACGTTGGGACTTTGAAGAAGTTCGGCCGGTGCGAAAGGACCGAAAAGGTTTTTTCGAGTTATCTCGCTTAAAAGTGTTACAAGGTAGGAATATATTTGCATAAATGGACGTATCTCGACGTTTTACGTCGGGATTAAGCGTTTATTTGGTCGCTGGAACGTTTTCTAGAAACGGAACTATGCGACGGGACGTTGGGACTTTGAAGAAGTTCGGCCGGTGCGAAAGGACCGAAAAGGTTTTTTCGAGTTATCTCGCTTAAAAGTGTTACAAGGTAGGAATATTTTTGCATAAATGGACGTATCTCGACGTTTTACGTCGGGATTAAGCGTTTATTTGGTCGCTGGAACGTTTTCTAGAAACGGAACTATGCGACGGGACGTTGGGACTTTGAAGAAGTTCGGCCGGTGCGAAAAGACCGAAAAGGTTTTTTCGAGTTATCTCGCTTAAAAGTGTTACAAGGTAGGAATATTTTTGCATAAATCGACGTATCTCGACGTTTTACGTCGGGATTAAGCGTTTATGTCGTCCCCAAGACCTTCTACAAAGTTTCGATTTTTTCGTTGGGACTTTGAAAAATTTCCGTATCGAACACGTTTTTTCGAGTTATCTCGCTTAAAAGTGTTACAAGGTAGGAATATTTTTGCACAAATGGACGTATCTCGACGTTTTACGTCGGGATTAAGCGTTTATTTGGTCGCTGGAACGTTTTCTAGAAACGGAACTATGCGACGGGACGTTGGGACTTTGAAGAAGTTCGGCCGGTGC
>NW_026109629.1:20000-22363 GCF_024516045.1 Bombus affinis
GCACAGAGGATTCAGAATCGGGTGTTATATCCCCGTCGTTTCCTGACGAACGGAGCTTCGATCTCGATGGTTGTTATATATCATAATGTACTTTTCGCCCGGCCGGCGGACGCGCGTATCTTCGCGCGTTCGTCGGATTTCATTTTCGAACGTTTTCGTGTCGTCGATCTTCCGGCGACTTCTGCGCGTCCGATTCCCGTTGGTCGGTCGTGTCGGATCTCGGCTTCGCTCGAACCGAGTATTAAGAGTACATGGAGTACAAGAGTTTTAAAAAATATATGAAAAGATTACCCTGAACGGTGGATCACTTGGCTCGTGGGTCGATGAAGAACGCAGCTAATTGCGCGTCAACGTGTGAACTGCAGGACACATGAACATCGACATTTCGAACGCACATTGCGGTCCACGGATACAATTCCTGGACCACGCCTGGCTGAGGGTTGCTCACGTAAACCTAAGACTGCTTGCGTTGCGTGTCGTTCCTCTCTATCTGTCTCTCTCTGTCCCTTGGTGCCTTCGACAACCCGCCGTCGTTCTTACGATACGTAGAACGTTTCAGAGTCGGAGGAAGCGCACGAAGAAGGATACGAACAAGAGCGGACGCGAGAGAACGTACGCGACGTACGAGCGATTGTTGGACGCTCGTCGGCGTTCGTCGCGGTCGTGTCGAGACCGTGCAATTCGTACGCATGCTCGATATATAAACTATCGTGTTCACGGGAGACACTACGAAACTCTACCTCTGTCTCTCTCTGTCCCTTGGTGCCTTCGACAACCCGCCGTCGTTCTTACGATACGTAGAACGTTTCAGAGTCGGAGGAAGCGCACGAAGAAGGATACGAATAAGAGCGGAGAGAACCGTCACGGACCTGCGTGAGTGCTAGCGGCGTCGTGAGTCGTCCTTTCGTACGACCGCCCGCTTATGCACCGCTTCGTGTCGGTTATCGAATATATTATATATATATATATATATATATATATATACGTAGTGTTGTCCTCGTGACCGATTTTTTTTTCATATCAGCAGATTTGCATACGTTTGCAGGTTTTCGATGAGCACGATGTCCGCGCCCCCGACGTCGTCTTAAATGAATATTATTTTGGCGAGACTGAGAGAAAGCAAATATGGGAACTCGGTCGAGAGAGGAGAGAAGGAGAACAGCCTCAGATAAAAGTAAACTTGGTAACGGTGCGGAATTTTGCCGTACAACCGTCTTTTCTTAAGACGTTTTACTCGAATAGCCCCAGGGATCTAATGCCCACTCCGTCTCTTCGTGCGTAGAGATATACTCTGCGCGAGCGACTGACAACGACGAGGACCGTCGCATCGATGGGTCGTCGTTGCGTTTAACATACTCTGTGCTTGTAATTTATCCCCGAAAGAGAGCCGTAGATCCGGGAACGCACACGTGATTTCTTCGAGCGCTGATGACTTAGGGAGATGATCCCCAGGCGTTGCGCGGAGATCGGAGAGTACGCGTTACTTGTATCGGGACGAATTTTCCCCGTCGTTCGCGTATCTCTCTGCCCGCCGGCCCTGGCCCAAAGCCACGTTCGTCGGAAATCGTAGAAATCGTGTGCGAACTAGCGCGTGTCTATGATCGGCTACGGGTGTTTTACCAAGCTCGAGGTGTTGCGCAACGTTTCCGTACCTGACGAAGATGCGCACGAGAGTCCGTTACAAAGTCGTTGGATGGTCGTCGTCGTCATGCCAGAGAGAATCTCTGGACACGTACAGGAGAAGAGATCGTAGACGAGGAAGAAGACGATCCCCTTTGGCGAGGCTGGAGTGAAACTTTGATTTAATTAAAGACGAGGTATACACGCGCGTACGACGTGATAGTCGTGCGCGCGTGTGATTTTTTTTTAAGGCAATTCGGCGCTACAAGTACTCGAAAAACAGAGAGTGTTGGTCATCCCATGCCTTTTCGGCGTCTATCGCTGGACCGCGCATCCTAACGTCGACGGTCGTCCAGTCCCCGAACACACCACAGTGTACGTCTCGCTCGCTTTTCCACTTGCGTGCGTTCCCGTGCGTTTTCGTCGTCGTCGGTACAGAGCAAAGAAACTTTGCCGTTTCGATCTCTGTGCCGGCAGAAAACAAGGAACCGCTGGAATTTGTCGAGAGTAGAGAAACGGCTGTAAGAGACTGAGGACGGGCGTTAAAAATCACCGACGATCGTTTTAGGATGTCTGGCGTGAGTCTTAGCTCGAACATGATACGACGTACGAAGAAAAGGGCACTTTGGCGCGATGCTTAAAACGCTTCTCTGGAAGGAAAGAGTGTTCTCGTTCTATTCGAATTTTTATTTTTTTTTCTCTTTGAGGCGATTTTCGCATATAGAGATAAAAAAAATACCACC
>NW_026109630.1:0-22134 GCF_024516045.1 Bombus affinis
TCCGGCTCCTCGGGCTGGTGCGAATATTTCAATGTCCGTATGTGCCAAACCGTTGGTTTGTGACACACCTTTACGCGTCTCTCGCTCGCTGCGCTCGCTCGAAAGCTATAGCCTAACCTAAGACCATACATCTTGCGTTCAGTAATCGATATGGTGGTGACATATTTCGAATTTGCGAACGTGTCGCATCGGTTGTGAGGATGGACTAGATTTTTACGAGCGAGCGGAGCGAGCGAGCTACGGTGACAATTTCCAAGCTATACATATACCTTATATTGCATTGCATTTGTTTCGTGTTATTACCTAATTTTGTCAGCCATTTCGGACATCACATTGCACTGTAGTATGTGGAAATAGTACTATTTATGTGAAACTATTCATAAACTGTAAACATTTGTCAGTAGACAATTCGATAAAGACTTCCGGCTCCTCGGGCTGGTGGGAATATTTCAATGTCCCTATGTGCCAAACCGTTGGTTTGTGACACACCATTACACGGCTCTCGCTCGCTACGCTCGCTCGAAAGCTATAGCGTAACCTAAAACCAATCCATCTTGCGTTCAGTATTCGATATGGTGGTGACATATTTCGAATTTGCGAACGTGTCGCATCGGTTGTGACGTTGGACTAGATTTTTACGAGCGAGCGGAGCGAGCGAGCAACGGAGACAATTTCCAAGCTATACCTATACCTTATATTGCATTGCATTTGTTTCGTGTTATTACCTAATTTTGTCAGCCATTTCGGACATCACATTGCACTGTAGTATGTGGAAATAGTACTATTTATGTGAAACTATTCAGAAACTGTAAACATTTGTCAGTAGACAATTCGATAAAGACTTCCGGCTCCTCGGGCTGGTGGGAATATTTCAATGTCCCTATGTGCCAAACCGTTGGTTTGTGACACACCATTACACGGCTCTCGCTCGCTACGCTCGCTCGAAAGCTATAGCTTAACCTAAAACCAATCCATCTTGCGTTCAGTATTCGATATGGTGGTGACATATTTCGAATTTGCGAACGTGTCGCATAGGTTGTGAGGTTGGACTATATTTTTACGAGCGAGCGGAGCGAGCGAGCAACGATCACAATTTCCAAGCTATACATATACCTTATATTGCCTTGCATATATTTCGTGTTATTACCTAATTTTGTCAGCCATATCTGACATCACATTGCACTTTACTATGTGGAAATAGTACTATTTATGTGAAACTATTCATAAACTGTAAACATTTGTCAGTAGGCAATTCGATAAAGACTTCCGGCTCCTCGGGCTGGTGCGAATATTTCAATGTCCGTATGTGCCAAACCGTTGGTTTGCGACACACCTTTACGCGTCCCTCGCTCGCTGCGCTCGCTCGAAAACTATTGCCCAACCTAAAACCATACATCTTGCGTTCAGTAATCGATATGGTGGCGACATATTTCGAATTTGCGAACGTGTCGCATCGGTTGTGAGGTCGGACTAGATTTTTACGAGCGAGCGGAGCGAGCGAGCAACGATCACAATTTCCAAGCTATACATATACCTTATATTGCCTTGCATATATTTCGTGTTATTACCTAATTTTGTCAGCCATTTCTGACATCACATTGCACTTTACTATGTGGAAATAGTACTATTTATGTGAAACTATTCATAAACTGTAAACATTTGTCAGTAGGCAATTCGATAAAGACTTCCGTCTCCTCGGGCTGGTGCGAATATTTCAATGTCCGTATGTGCCAAACCGTTGGTTTGTGACACACCTTTACACGTCTCTCGCTCGCTACGCTCGCTCGAAAGCTATAGCTTAACCTAAAACCAATCCATCTTGCGTTCAGTATTCGATATGGTGGTGACATATTTCGAATTTGCGAACGTGTCGCATCGGTTGTGAGGTTGGACTAGATTTTTACGAACGAGCGGAGCGAGCGAGCAACGATCACAATTTCCAAGCTATACATATACCTTATATTGCCTTGCATATATTTCGTGTTATTACCTAATTTTGTCAGCCATTTCTGACATCACATTGCACTTTACTATGTGGAAATAGTACTATGTATGTGAAACTATTCACAAACTGTAAACATTTGTCAGTAGGCAATTCGATAAAGACTTCCGGCTCCTCGGGCTGGTGCGAATATTTCAATGTCCGTATGTGCCAAACCGTTGGTTTGTGACACACCTTTACACGTCTCTCGCTCGCTACGCTCGCTCGAAAGCTATAGCTTAACCAAAAACCAATCCATCTTGCGTTCAGTATTCGATATGGTGGTGACATATTTCGAATTTGCGAACGAGTCGCATCGGTTGTGAGGTTGGACTAGATTTTTACGAGCGAGCGGAGCGAGCGAGCTACGGTGACAATTTCCAAGCTATACATATACCTTATATTGCATTGCATTTGTTTCGTGTTATTACCTAATTTTGTCAGCCATTTCGGACATCACATTGCACTGTAGTATGTGGAAATAGTACTATTTATGTGAAACTATTCATAAACTGTAAACATTTGTCAGTAGACAATTCGATAAAGACTTCCGGCTCCTCGGGCTGGTGGGAATATTTCAATGTCCCTATGTGCCAAACCGTTGGTTTGTGACACACCATTACACGGCTCTCGCTCGCTACGCTCGCTCGAAAGCTATAGCTTAACCTAAAACCAATCCATCTTGCGTTCAGTATTCGATATGGTGGTGACATATTTCGAATTTGCGAACGTGTCGCATCGGTTGTGACGTTGGACTAGATTTTTACGAGCGAGCGGAGCGAGCGAGCAACGATCTCAATTTCCAAGCTATACATATACCTTATATTGCCTTGCATATATTTCGTGATATTACCTAATTTTGTCAGCCATTTCTGACATCACATTGCATTTTACTATGTGGAAATAGTACAATTTATGTGAAACTATTCATAAACTGTAAACATTTGTCAGTAGGCAATTCGATAAAGACTTCCGGCTCCTCGGGCTGGTGGGAATATTTCAATGTCCGTATGTGCCAAACCGTTGGTTTGTGTCACACCTTTACACGTCTCTCGCTCGCTACGCTCGCTCGAAAGCTATAGCTTAACCTAAAACCAATCCATCTTGCGTTCAGTATTCGATATGGTGGTGACATATTTCGAATTTGCGAACGTGTCGCATCGGTTGTGAGGTTGGACTAGATTTTTACGAGCGTGCGGAGCGAGCGAGCAACGGTGACAATTTCCAAGCTATACATATACCTTATATTGCATTGCATTTGTTTCGTGTTATTACCTAATTTTGTCAGCCATTTCGGACATCACATTGCACTGTAGTATGTGGAAATAGTACTATTTATGTGAAACTATTCATAAACTGTAAACATTTGTCAGTAGGCAATTCGATAAAGACTTCCGGCTCCTCGGGCTGGTGCGAATATTTCAATGTCCGTATGTGCCAAACCGTTGGTTTGTGACACACCTTTACGCGTCTCTCGCTCGCTGCGCTCGCTCGAAAGCTATAGCCTAACCTAAGACCATACATCTTGCGTTCAGTAATCGATATGGTGGTGACATATTTCGAATTTGCGAACGTGTCGCATCGGTTGTGAGGATGGACTAGATTTTTACGAGCGAGCGGAGCGAGCGAGCTACGGTGACAATTTCCAAGCTATACATATACCTTATATTGCATTGCATTTGTTTCGTGTTATTACCTAATTTTGTCAGCCATTTCGGACATCACATTGCACTGTAGTATGTGGAAATAGTACTATTTATGTGAAACTATTCATAAACTGTAAACATTTGTCAGTAGACAATTCGATAAAGACTTCCGGCTCCTCGGGCTGGTGGGAATATTTCAATGTCCCTATGTGCCAAACCGTTGGTTTGTGACACACCATTACACGGCTCTCGCTCGCTACGCTCGCTCGAAAGCTATAGCGTAACCTAAAACCAATCCATCTTGCGTTCAGTATTCGATATGGTGGTGACATATTTCGAATTTGCGAACGTGTCGCATCGGTTGTGACGTTGGACTAGATTTTTACGAGCGAGCGGAGCGAGCGAGCAACGGAGACAATTTCCAAGCTATACATATACCTTATATTGCATTGCATTTGTTTCGTGTTATTACCTAATTTTGTCAGCCATTTCGGACATCACATTGCACTGTAGTATGTGGAAATAGTACTATTTATGTGAAACTATTCAGAAACTGTAAACATTTGTCAGTAGACAATTCGATAAAGACTACCGGCTCCTCGGGCTGGTGGGAATATTTCAATGTCCCTATGTGCCAAACCGTTGGTTTGTGACACACCATTACACGGCTCTCGCTCGCTACGCTCGCTCGAAAGCTATAGCTTAACCTAAAACCAATCCATCTTGCGTTCAGTATTCGATATGGTGGTGACATATTTCGAATTTGCGAACGTGTCGCATAGGTTGTGAGGTTGGACTATATTTTTACGAGCGAGCGGAGCGAGCGAGCAACGATCACAATTTCCAAGCTATACATATACCTTATATTGCCTTGCATATATTTCGTGTTATTACCTAATTTTGTCAGCCATATCTGACATCACATTGCACTTTACTATGTGGAAATAGTACTATTTATGTGAAACTATTCATAAACTGTAAACATTTGTCAGTAGGCAATTCGATAAAGACTTCCGGCTCCTCGGGCTGGTGCGAATATTTCAATGTCCGTATGTGCCAAACCGTTGGTTTGCGACACACCTTTACGCGTCCCTCGCTCGCTGCGCTCGCTCGAAAACTATTGCCCAACCTAAAACCATACATCTTGCGTTCAGTAATCGATATGGTGGCGACATATTTCGAATTTGCGAACGTGTCGCATCGGTTGTGAGGTCGGACTAGATTTTTACGAGCGAGCGGAGCGAGCGAGCAACGATCACAATTTCCAAGCTATACATATACCTTATATTGCCTTGCATATATTTCGTGTTATTACCTAATTTTGTCAGCCATTTCTGACATCACATTGCACTTTACTATGTGGAAATAGTACTATTTATGTGAAACTATTCATAAACTGTAAACATTTGTCAGTAGGCAATTCGATAAAGACTTCCGTCTCCTCGGGCTGGTGCGAATATTTCAATGTCCGTATGTGCCAAACCGTTGGTTTGTGACACACCTTTACACGTCTCTCGCTCGCTACGCTCGCTCGAAAGCTATAGCTTAACCTAAAACCAATCCATCTTGCGTTCAGTATTCGATATGGTGGTGACATATTTCGAATTTGCGAACGTGTCGCATCGGTTGTGAGGTTGGACTAGATTTTTACGAACGAGCGGAGCGAGCGAGCTACGGTGACAATTTCCAAGCTATACATATACCTTATATTGCATTGCATTTGTTTCGTGTTATTACCTAATTTTGTCAGCCATTTCGGACATCACATTGCACTGTAGTATGTGGAAATAGTACTATTTATGTGAAACTATTCATAAACTGTAAACATTTGTCAGTAGACAATTCGATAAAGACTTCCGGCTCCTCGGGCTGGTGGGAATATTTCAATGTCCCTATGTGCCAAACCGTTGGTTTGTGACACACCATTACACGGCTCTCGCTCGCTACGCTCGCTCGAAAGCTATAGCTTAACCTAAAACCAATCCATCTTGCGTTCAGTATTCGATATGGTGGTGACATATTTCGAATTTGCGAACGTGTCGCATCGGTTGTGACGTTGGACTAGATTTTTACGAGCGAGCGGAGCGAGCGAGCAACGATCTCAATTTCCAAGCTATACATATACCTTATATTGCCTTGCATATATTTCGTGATATTACCTAATTTTGTCAGCCATTTCTGACATCACATTGCATTTTACTATGTGGAAATAGTACAATTTATGTGAAACTATTCATAAACTGTAAACATTTGTCAGTAGGCAATTCGATAAAGACTTCCGGCTCCTCGGGCTGGTGCGAATATTTCAATGTCCGTATGTGCCAAACCGTTGGTTTGTGACACACCATTACGCGTCTCTCGCTCGCTGCGCTCGCTCGAAAGCTATAGCCTAACCTAAAACCATACATCTTGCGTTCAGTAATCGATATGGTGGCGACATATTTCGAATTTGCGAACGTGTCGCATCGGTTGTGAGGTTGGACTAGATTTTTACGAGCGAGCGGAGCGAGCGAGCTACGGTGACAATTTCCAAGCTATACATATACCTTATATTGCATTGCATTTGTTTCGTGTTATTACCTAATTTTGTCAGCCATTTCGGACATCACATTGCACTGTAGTATGTGGAAATAGTACTATTTATGTGAAACTATTCATAAACTGTAAACATTTGTCAGTAGGCAATTCAATAAAGACTTCCGGCTCCTGGGGCTGGTGCGAATATTTCAATGTCCGTATGTGCCAAACCGTTGGTTTGTGACACACCTTTACGCGTCTCTCGCTCGCTGCGCTCGCTCGAAAGCTATAGCCTAACCAAAAACCATACATCTTGCGTTCAGTATTCGATATGGTGGTGACATATTTCGAATTTGCGAACGTGTCGCATCGGTTGTGAGGTTGGACTAGATTTTTACGTGCGAGCGGAGCGAGCGAGCAACGGTGACAATTTCCAAGCTATACATATACCTTATATTGCATTGCATTTGTTTCGTGTTATTACCTAATTTTGTCAGCCATTTCGGACATCACATTGCACTGTAGTATGTGGAAATAGTACTATTTATGTGAAACTATTCATAAACTGTAAACATTTGTCAGTAGGCAATTCGATAAAGACTTCCGGCTCCTCGGGCTGGTGCGACTATTTCAATGTCCGTATGTGCCAAACCGTTGGTTTGTGACACATCTTTACGCGTCTCTCGCTCGCTGCGCTCGCTCGAAAGCTATAGCCTAACCTAAAACCATACATCTTGCGTTCAGTAATCGATATGGTGGTGACATATTTCGAATTTGCGAACGTGTCGCACCGGTTGTGAGGTTGGACTAGATTTTTACGAGCGAGCGGAGGGAGCGAGCAACGATTACAATTTCCAAGCTATACATATACCTTATATTGCCTTGCATATATTTCGTGTTATTACCTAATTTTGTCAGCCATTTCTGACATCACATTGCACTGTAGTATGTGGAAATAGTACTATTTATGTGAAACTATTCATAAACTGTAAACATTTGTCAGTAGGCAATTCGATAAAGACTTCCGGCTCCTCGGGCTGGTGCGACTATTTCAATGTCCGTATGTGCCAAACCGTTGGTTTGTGACACATCTTTACGCGTCTCTCGCTCGCTGCGCTCGCTCGAAAGCTATAGCCTAACCTAAAACCATACATCTTGCGTTCAGTAATCGATATGGTGGTGACATATTTCGAATTTGCGAACGTGTCGCACCGGTTGTGAGGTTGGACTAGATTTTTACGAGCGAGCGGAGGGAGCGAGCAACGATTACAATTTCCAAGCTATACATATACCTTATATTGCCTTGCATATATTTCGTGTTATTACCTAATTTTGTCAGCCATTTCTGACATCACATTGCACTGTAGTATGTGGAAATAGTACTATTTATGTGAAACTATTCATAAACTGTAAACATTTGTCAGTAGGCAATTCGATAAAGACTTCCGGCTCCTCGGGCTGGTGCGAATATTTCAATGTCCGTATGTGCCAAACCGTTGGTTTGTGACACACCTTTATGCGTCTCTCGCTCGCTGCGCTCGCTCGAAAGCTATAGCCTAACCTAAAACCATACATTTTGCGTTCAGTAATCGATATGGTGGTGACATATTTCGAATTTGCGAACGTGTCGCATCGGTTGTGAGGTTGGACTAGATTTTTACGAGCGAGCGGAGCGAGCGAGCTACGGTGACAATTTCCAAGCTATACATATACCTTATATTGCATTGCATTTGTTTCGTGTTATTACCTAATTTTGTCAGCCATTTCGGACATCACATTGCACTGTAGTATGTGGAAATAGTACTATTTATGTGAAACTATTCATAAACTGTAAACATTTGTCAGTAGGCAATTCGATAAAGACTTCCGGCTCCTCGGGCTGGTGGGAATATTTCAATGTCCCTATGTGCCAAACCGTTGGTTTGTGACACACCATTACACGGCTCTCGCTCGCTACGCTCGCTCGAAAGCTATAGCTTAACCTAAAACCAATCCATCTTGCGTTCAGTATTCGCAATGGTGGTGACATATTTCGAATTTGCGAACGTGTCGCATCGGTTGTGACGTTGGACTAGATTTTTACGAGCGAGCGGAGCGAGCGAGCAACGATCACAATTTCCAAGCTATACATATACCTTATATTGCATTGCATTTGTTTCGTGTTATTACCTAATTTTGTCAGCCATTTCGGACATCACATTGCACTGTAGTATGTGGAAATAGTACTATTTATGTGAAACTATTCATAAACTGTAAACATTTGTCAGTAGGCAATTCGATAAAGACTTCCGGCTCCTCGGGCTGGTGCGAATATTTCAATGTCCGTATGTGCCAAACCGTTGGTTTGTGACACACCTTTACGCGTCTCTCGCTCGCTGCGCTCGCTCGAAAGCTATAGCCTAACCTAAAACCATACATCTTGCGTTCAGTATTCGATATGGTGGTGACATATTTCGAATTTGCGAACGTGTCGCATCGGTTGTGACGTTGGACTAGATTTTTACGAGCGAGCGGAGCGAGCGAGCAACGATCACAATTTCCAAGCTATACATATACCTTATATTGCATTGCATTTGTTTCGAGTTATTACCTAATTTTGTCAGCCATTTCTGACATCACATTGCACTTTACTATGTGGAAATAGTACTATTTATGTGAAACTATTCATAAACTGTAAACATTTGTCAGTAGGCAATTCTATAGACTTCCGGCTCCTCGGGCTGGTGCGAATATCTCAATGTCCGTATGTGCCAAACCGTTGGTTTGTGACACACCTTTACGCGTCTCTCGCTCGCTGCGCTCGCTCGAAAGCTATAGCTTGACCTAAAACCAATCCATCTTGCGTTCAGTATTCGATATGGTGGTGACATATTTCGAATTTGCGAACGTGTCGCTCGGTTGTGAGGTTGGAGTAGATTTTTACGAGCGAGCGGAGCGAGCGAGCAACGGTGACAATTTCCAAGCTATACATATACCTTATATTGCATTGCATTTGTTTCGTGTTATTACCTAATTTTGTCAGCCATTTCTGACATCACATTGCACTTTACTATGTGGAAATAGTACTATTTATGTGAAACTATTCATAAACTGTAAACATTTGTCAGTAGGCAATTCTATAGACTTCCGGCTCCTCGGGCTGGTGCGAATATCTCAATGTCCGTATGTGCCAAACCGTTGGTTTGTGACACACCTTTACGCGTCTCTCGCTCGCTGCGCTCGCTCGAAAGCTATAGCTTGACCTAAAACCAATCCATCTTGCGTTCAGTATTCGATATGGTGGTGACATATTTCGAATTTGCGAACGTGTCGCTCGGTTGTGAGGTTGGAGTAGATTTTTACGAGCGAGCGGAGCGAGCGAGCAACGGTGACAATTTCCAAGCTATACATATACCTTATATTGCATTGCATTTGTTTCGTGTTATTACCTAATTTTGTCAGCCATTTCGAACATCACATTGCACTGTAGTATGTGGAAATAGTACTATTTATGTGAAACTATTCATAAACTGTAAACATTTGTCAGTAGGCAATTCGATAAAGACTTCCGGCTCCTCGGGCTGGTGGGAATATTTCAATGTCCATATGTGCCAAACCGTTGGTTTGTGACACACCATTACACGGCTCTCGCTCGCTACGCTCGCTCGGAAGCTATAGCTTAACCTAAAACCAATCCATCTTGCGTTCAGTATTCGATATGGTGGTGACATATTTCGAATTTGCGAACGTGTCGCTCGGTTGTGAGGTTGGACTAGATTTTTACGAGCGAGCGGAGCGAGCGAGCAACGGTGACAATTTCCAAGCTATACATATACCTTATATTGCATTGCATTTGTTTCGTGTTATTACCTAATTTTGTCAGCCATTTCGGACATCACATTGCACTGTAGTATGTGGAAATAGTACTATTTATGTGAAACTATTCATAAACTGTAAACATTTGTCAGTAGGCAATTCGATAAAGACTTCCGGCTCCTCGGGCTGGTGGGAATATTTCAATGTCCCTATGTGCCAAACCGTTGGTTTCTGACACACCATTACACGGCTCTCGCTCGCTACGCTCGCTCGAAAGCTATAGCTTAACCTAAAACCAATCCATCTTGCGTTCAGTATTCGATATGGTGGTGACATATTTCGAATTTGCGAACGTGTCGCATCGGTTGTGAGGTTGGACTAGATTTTTACGAGCGAGCGGAGCGAGCGAGCAACGGTGACATTTTCCAAGCTATACATATACCTTATATTCCATTGCATTTGTTTCGTGTTATTACCTAATTTTGTCAGCCATTTCGGACATCACATTGCACTTTACTATGTGGAAATAGTACTATTTATGTGAAACTATTCATAAACTGTAAACATTTGTCAGTAGGCAATTCGATAAAGACTTCCGGCTCCTCGGGCTGGTGCGAATATTTCAATGTCCGTATTTGCCAAACTGTTGGTTTGTGACACACCCTTACACGTCTCTCGCTCGCTACGCTCGCTCGAAAGCTATAGCTTAACCTAAAACCATACGTCTTGCGTTCAGTAATCGATATGGTGGCGACATATTTCGAATTTGCGAACGTGTCGCATCGGTTGTGACGTTGGACTAGATTTTTACGAGCGAGCGGAGCGAGCGAGCAACGATCACAATTTCCAAGCTATACATATACCTTATATTGCATTGCATTTGTTTCGAGTTATTACCTAATTTTGTCAGCCATTTCGGACATCACATTGCACTGTAGTATGTGGAAATAGTACTATTTATGTGAAACTATTCATAAACTGTAAACATTTGTCAGTAGGCAATTCGATAAAGACTTCCGGCTCCTCGGGCTGGTGCGAATATTTCAATGTCCGTATTTGCCAAACTGTTGGTTTGTGACACACCCTTACACGTCTCTCGCTCGCTGCGCTCGCTCGAAAGCTATAGCCTAACCTAAAACCATACATCTTGCGTTCAGTAATCGATATGGTGGTGACATATTTCGAATTTGCGAACGTGTCGCATCGGTTGTGAGGTTGGACTAGATTTTTACGAGCGAGCGGAGCGAGCGAGCTACGGTGACAATTTCCAAGCTATACATATACCTTATATTGCATTGCATTTGTTTCGTGTTATTACCTAATTTTGTCAGCCATTTCGGACATCACATTGCACTGTAGTATGTGGAAATAGTACTATTTATGTGAAACTATTCATAAACTGTAAACATTTGTCAGTAGGCAATTCGATAAAGACTTCCGGCTCCTCGGGCTGGTGCGAATATCTCAATGTCCGTATGTGCCAAACCGTTGGTTTGTGACACACCTTTACGCGTCTCTCGCTCGCTGCGCTCGCTCGAAAGCTATAGCTTGACCTAAAACCAATCCATCTTGCGTTCAGTATTCGATATGGTGGTGACATATTTCGAATTTGCGAACGTGTCGCTCGGTTGTGAGGTTGGACTAGATTTTTACGAGCGAGCGGAGCGAGCGAGCAACGGTGACAATTTCCAAGCTATACATATACCTTATATTGCATTGCATTTGTTTCGTGTTATTACCTAATTTTGTCAGCCATTTCGAACATCACATTGCACTGTAGTATGTGGAAATAGTACTATTTATGTGAAACTATTCATAAACTGTAAACATTTGTCAGTAGGCAATTCGATAAAGACTTCCGGCTCCTCGGGCTGGTGGGAATATTTCAATGTCCCTATGTGCCAAACCGTTGGTTTGTGACACACCATTACACGGCTCTCGCTCGCTGCGCTCGCTCGAAAGCTATAGCCTAACCTAAAACCATACATCTTGCGTTCAGTATTCGATATGGTGGTGACATATTTCGAATTTGCGAACGTGTCGCATCGGTTGTGAGGTTGGACTAGATTTTTACGAGCAAGCGGAGCGAGCGAGCAACGGTGCCAATTTCCAAGCTATAAATATACCTTATATTGCATTGCATTTGTTTCGTGTTATTACCTAATTTTGTCAGCCATTTCGGACATCACATTGCACTTTACTATGTGGAAATAGTACTATTTATGTGAAACTATTCATAAACTGTAAACATTTGTCAGTAGGCAAGTCGATAAAGACTTCCGGCTCCTCGGGCTGGTGCGAATATTTCAATGTCCGTATTTGCCAAACTGTTGGTTTGTGACACTCCCTTACACGTCTCTCGCTCGCTACGCTCGCTCGAAAGCTATAGCTTAACCTAAAACCATACATCTTGCGTTCAGTAATCGATATGATGGCGACATATTTCGAATTTGCGAACGTGTCGCATCGGTTGTGACGTTGGACTAGATTTTTACGAGCGAGCAGAGCGAGCGAGCAACGATCACAATTTCCAAGCTATACATATACCTTATATTGCATTGCATTTGTTTCGAGTTATTACCTAATTTTGTCAGCCATTTCGGACATCACATTGCACTGTAGTATGTGGAAATAGTACTATTTATGTGAAACTATTCATAAACTGTAAACATTTGTCAGTAGGCAATTCGATAAAGACTTCCGGCTCCTCGGGCTGGTGCGAATATTTCAATGTCCGTATGTGCCAAACCGTTGGTTTGTGACACACCTTTACGCGTCTCTCGCTCGCTGCGCTCGCTCGAAAGCTATAGCCTAACCTAAAACCATACATCTTGCGTTCAGTAATCGATATGGTGGTGACATATTTCGAATTTGCGAACGTGTCGCATCGGTTTTGAGGTTGGACTAGATTTTTACGAGCGAGCGGAGCGAGCGAGCAACGGTGACAGTTTCCAAGCTATACATATACCTTATATTGCATTGCATTTGTTTCGTGTTATTACCTAATTTTGTCAGCCATTTCGGACATCACATTGCACTGTAGTATGTGGAAATAGTACTATTTATGTGAAACTATTCATAAACTGTAAACATTTGTCAGTAGGCAATTCGATAAAGACTTCCGGCTCCTCGGGCTGGTGCGAATATTTCAATGTCCGTATTTGCCAAACTGTTGGTTTGTGACACTCCCTTACACGTCTCTCGCTCGCTACGCTCGCTCGAAAGCTATAGCTTAACCTAAAACCATACATCTTGCGTTCAGTAATCGATATGGTGGCGACATATTTCGAATTTGCGAACGTGTCGCATCGGTTGTGACGTTGGACTAGATTTTTACGAGCGAGCGGAGCGAGCGAGCAACGATCACAATTTCCAAGCTATACATATACCTTATATTGCATTGCATTTGTTTCGAGTTATTACCTAATTTTGTCAGCCATTTCGGACATCACATTGCAGTGTAGTATGTGGAAATAGTACTATTTATGTGAAACTATTCATAAACTGTAAACATTTGTCAGTAGGCAATTCGATAAAGACTTCCGGCTCCTCGGGCTGGTGCGAATATTTCAATGTCCGTATGTGCCAAACCGTTGGTTTGTGACACACCTTTACGCGTCTCTCGCTCGCTGCGCTCGCTCGAAAGCTATAGCCTAACCTAAAACCATACATCTTGCGTTCAGTAATCGATATGGTGGTGACATATTTCGAATTTGCGAACGTGTCGCATCGGTTGTGAGGTTGGACTAGATTTTTACGAGCGAGCGGAGCGAGCGAGCAACGATTACAATTTCCAAGCTATACATATACCTTATATTGCCTTGCATATATTTCGTGTTATTACCTAATTTTGTCAGCCATTTCTGACATCACATTGCACTTTACTATGTGGAAATAGTACTATTTATGTGAAACTATTCATAAACTGTAAACATTTGTCAGTAGGCAATTCGATAAAGACTTCCGGCTCCTCGGGCTGGTGGGAATATTTCAATGTCCCTATGTGCCAAACCGTTGGTTTGTGACACACCATTACACGGCTCTCGCTCGCTACGCTCGCTCGAAAGCTATAGCTTAACCTAAAACCAATCCATCTTGCGTTCAGTATTCGATATGGTGGTGACATATTTCGAATTTGCGAACGTGTCGCATCGGTTGTGAGGTTGGACTAGATTTTTACGAGCGAGCGGAGCGAGCGAGCAACGGTGACATTTTCCAAGCTATACATATACCTTATATTGCATTGCATTTGTTTCGTGTTATTACCTAATTTTGTCAGCCATTTCGGACATCACATTGCACTTTACTATGTGGAAATAGTACTATTTATGTGAAACTATTCATAAACGGTAAACATTTGTCAGTAGGCAATTCGATAAAGACTTCCGGCTCCTCGGGCTGGTGCGAATATTTCAATGTCCGTATTTGCCAAACTGTTGGTTTGTGACACCCCTTTACACGTCTCTCGCTCGCTACGCTCGCTCGAAAGCTATAGCTTAACCTAAAACCATACATCTTGCGTTCAGTAATCGATATGGTGGCGACATATTTCGAATTTGCGAACGTGTCGCATCGGTTGTGACGTTGGACTAGATTTTTACGAGCGAGCGGAGCGAGCGAGCAACGATCACAATTTCCAAGCTATACATATACCTTATATTGCCTTGCATATATTTCGTGTTATTACCTAATTTTGTCAGCCATTTCGGACATCACATTGCACTGTAGTATGTGGAAATAGTACTATTTATGTGAAACTATTCATAAACAGTAAACATTTGTCAGTAGGCAATTCGATAAAGACTTGCGGCTCCTCGGGCTGGTGCGAATATTTCAATGTCCGTATGTGCCAAACCGTTGGTTTGTGACACACCTTTACGCGTCTCTCGCTCGCTGCGCTCGCTCGAAAGCTATAGCCTAACCTAAAACCATACATCTTGCGTTCAGTATTCGATATGGTGGTGACATATTTCGAATTTGCGAACGTGTCGCATCGGTTGTGAGGTTGGACTAGATTTTTACGAGCAAGCGGAGCGAGCGAGCAACGGTGTCAATTTCCAAGCTATAAATATACCTTATATTGCATTGCATTTGTTTCGTGTTATTACCTAATTTTGTCAGCCATTTCGGACAACACATTGCACTGTAGTATGTGGAAATAGTACTATTTATGTGAAACTATTCATAAACTGTAAACATTTGTCAGTAGACAATTCGATAAAGACTTCCGGCTCCTCGGGCTGGTGGGAATATTTCAATGTCCGTATGTGCCAAACCGTTGGTTTGTGTCACACCTTTACACGTCTCTCGCTCGCTACGCTCGCTCGAAAGCTATAGCTTAACCTAAAACCAATCCATCTTGCGTTCAGTATTCGATATGGTGGTGACATATTTCGAATTTGCGAACGTGTCGCATCGGTTGTGAGGTTGGACTAGATTTTTACGAGCGTGCGGAGCGAGCGAGCAACGGTGACAATTTCCAAGCTATACATATACCTTATATTGCATTGCATTTGTTTCGTGTTATTACCTAATTTTGTCAGCCATTTCGGACATCACATTGCACTGTAGTATGTGGAAATAGTACTATTTATGTGAAACTATTCATAAACTGTAAACATTTGTCAGTAGGCAATTCGATAAAGACTTCCGGCTCCTCGGGCTGGTGCGAATATTTCAATGTCCGTATGTGCCAAACCGTTGGTTTGTGACACACCTTTACGCGTCTCTCGCTCGCTGCGCTCGCTCGAAAGCTATAGCCTAACCTAAGACCATACATCTTGCGTTCAGTAATCGATATGGTGGTGACATATTTCGAATTTGCGAACGTGTCGCATCGGTTGTGAGGATGGACTAGATATTTACGAGCGAGCGGAGCGAGCGAGCTACGGTGACAATTTCCAAGCTATACATATACCTTATATTGCATTGCATTTGTTTCGTGTTATTACCTAATTTTGTCAGCCATTTCGGACATCACATTGCACTGTAGTATGTGGAAATAGTACTATTTATGTGAAACTATTCATAAACTGTAAACATTTGTCAGTAGGCAATTCGATAAAGACTTCCGGCTCCTCGGGCTGGTGGGAATATTTCAATGTCCCTATGTGCCAAACCGTTGGTTTGTGACACACCATTACACGGCTCTCGCTCGCTACGCTCGCTCGAAAGCTATAGCTTAACCTAAAACCAATCCATCTTGCGTTCAGTATTCGCAATGGTGGTGACATATTTCGAATTTGCGAACGTGTCGCATCGGTTGTGACGTTGGACTAGATTTTTACGAGCGAGCGGAGCGAGCGAGCAACGATCACAATTTCCAAGCTATACATATACCTTATATTGCATTGCATTTGTTTCGTGTTATTACCTAATTTTGTCAGCCATTTCGGACATCACATTGCACTGTAGTATGTGGAAATAGTACTATTTATGTGAAACTATTCATAAACAGTAAACATTTGTCAGTAGGCAATTCGATAAAGACTTCCGGCTCCTCGGGCTGGTGCGAATATTTCAATGTCCGTATGTGCCAAACCGTTGGTTTGTGACACACCTTTACGCGTCTCTCGCTCGCTGCGCTCGCTCGAAAGCTATAGCCTAACCTAAAACCATACATCTTGCGTTCAGTATTCGATATGGTGGTGACATATTTCGAATTTGCGAACGTGTCGCATCGGTTGTGAGGTTGGACTAGATTTTTACGAGCAAGCGGAGCGAGCGAGCAACGGTGTCAATTTCCAAGCTATAAATATACCTTATATTGCATTGCATTTGTTTCGTGTTATTACCTAATTTTGTCAGCCATTTCGGACAACACATTGCACTGTAGTATGTGGAAATAGTACTATTTATGTGAAACTATTCATAAACTGTAAACATTTGTCTGTAGACAATTCGATAAAGACTTCCGGCTCCTCGGGCTGGTGGGAATATTTCAATGTCCCTATGTGCCAAACCGTTGGTTTGTGACACACCATTACACGGCTCTCGCTCGCTACGCTCGCTCGAAAGCTATAGCTTAACCTAAAACCAATCCATCTTGCGTTCAGTATTCGATATGGTGGTGACATATTTCGAATTTGCGAACGTGTCGCTCGGTTGTGAGGTTGGACTAGATTTTTACGAGCGAGCGGAGCGAGCGAGCAACGGTGACAATTTCCAAGCTATACATATACCTTATATTGCATTGCATTTGTTTCGTGTTATTACCTAATTTTGTCAGCCATTTCGGACATCACATTGCACTGTAGTATGTGGAAATAGTACTATTTATGTGAAACTATTCATAAACTGTAAACATTTGTCAGTAGGCAATTCGATAAAGACTTCCGGCTCCTCGGGCTGGTGGGAATATTTCAATGTCCCTATGTGCCAAACCGTTGGTTTGTGACACACCATTACACGGATCTCGCTCGCTACGCTCGCTCGAAAGCTATAGCTTAACCTAATACCAATCCATCTTGCGTTCAGTATTCGATATGGTGGTGACATATTTCGAATTTGCGAACGTGTCGCATCGGTTGTGAGGTTGGACTAGGTTTTTACGAGCGAGCGGAGCGAGCGAGCAACGGTGACATTTTCCAAGCTATACATATACCTTATATTGCATTGCATTTGTTTCGTGTTATTACCTAATTTTGTCAGCCATTTCGGACATCACATTGCACTTTACTATGTGGAAATAGTACTATTTATGTGAAACTATTCATAAACTGTAAACATTTGTCAGTAGGCAATTCGATAAAGACTTCCGGCTCCTCGGGCTGGTGCGAATATTTCAATGTCCGTATTTGCCAAACTGTTGGTTTGTGACACTCCCTTACACGTCTCTCGCTCGCTACGCTCGCTCGAAAGCTATAGCTTAACCTAAAACCATACATCTTGCGTTCAGTAATCGATATGGTGGTGACATATTTCGAATTTGCGAACGTGTCGCATCGGTTGTGACGTTGGACTAGATTTTTACGAGCGAGCGGAGCGAGCGAGCAACGATCACAATTTCCAAGCTATACATATACCTTATATTGCATTGCATTTGTTTCGAGTTATTACCTAATTTTGTCAGCCATTTCGGACATCACATTGCACTGTAGTATGTGGAAATAGTACTATTTATGTGAAACTATTCATAAACTGTAAACATTTGTCAGCAGGCAATTCGATAAAGACTTCCGGCTCCTCGGGCTGGTGCGAATATTTCAATGTCCGTATGTGCCAAACCGTTGGTTTGTGACACACCTTTACGCGTCTCTCGCTCGCTGCGCTCGCTCGAAAGCTATAGCCTAACCTAAAACCATACATCTTGCGTTCAGTATTCGATATGGTGGTGACATATTTCGAATTTGCGAACGTGTCGCATCGGTTGTGAGGTTGGACTAGATTTTTACGAGCAAGCGGAGCGAGCGAGCAACGGTGTCAATTTCCAAGCTATAAATATACCTTATATTGCATTGCATTTGTTTCGTGTTATTACCTAATTTTGTCAGCCATTTCGGACATCACATTGCACTTTACTATGTGGAAGTAGTACTATTTATGTGAAACTATTCATAAACTGTAAACATTTGTCAGTAGGCAATTCGATAAAGACTTCCGGCTCCTCGGGCTGGTGCGAATATTTCAATGTCCGTATTTGCCAAACTGTTGGTTTGTGACACTCCCTTACACGTCTCTCGCTCGCTACGCTCGCTCGAAAGCTATAGCTTAACCTAAAACCATACATCTTGCGTTCAGTAATCGATATGGTGGTGACATATTTCGAATTTGCGAACGTGTCGCATCGGTTGTGACGTTGGACTAGATTTTTACGAGCGAGCGGAGCGAGCGAGCAACGATCACAATTTCCAAGCTATACATATACCTTATATTGCATTGCATTTGTTTCGAGTTATTACCTAATTTTGTCAGCCATTTCGGACATCACATTGCACTGTAGTATGTGGAAATAGTACTATTTATGTGAAACTATTCATAAACTGTAAACATTTGTCAGTAGGCAATTCGATAAAGACTTCCGGCTCCTCGGGCTGGTGCGAATATTTCAATGTCCGTATGTGCCAAACCGTTGGTTTGTGACACACCTTTACGCGTCTCTCGCTCGCTGCGCTCGCTCGAAAGCTATAGCCTAACCTAAAACCATACATCTTGCGTTCAGTATTCGATATGGTGGTGACATATTTCGAATTTGCGAACGTGTCGCATCGGTTGTGAGGTTGGACTAGATTTTTACGAGCGAGCGGAGCGAGCGAGCAACGATTACAATTTCCAAGCTATACATATACCTTATATTGCCTTGCATATATTTCGTGTTATTACCTAATTTTGTCAGCCATTTCTGACATCACATTGCACTTTACTATGTGGAAATAGTACTATTTATGTGAAACTATTCATAAACTGTAAACATTTGTCAGTAGGCAATTCGATAAAGACTTCCGGCTCCTCGGGCTGGTGGGAATATTTCAATGTCCCTATGTGCCAAACCGTTGGTTTGTGACACACCATTACACGGCTCTCGCTCGCTACGCTCGCTCGAAAGCTATAGATTAACCTAAAACCAATCCATCTTGCGTTCAGTATTCGATATGGTGGTGACATATTTCGAATTTGCGAACGTGTCGCATCGGTTGTGAGGTTGGACTAGATTTTTACGAGCGAGCGGAGCGAGCGAGCAACGGTGACATTTTCCAAGCTATACATATACCTTATATTGCATTGCATTTGTTTCGTGTTATTACCTAATTTTGTCAGCCATTTCGGACATCACATTGCACTTTACTATGTGGAAATAGTACTATTTATGTGAAACTATTCATAAACGGTAAACATTTGTCAGTAGGCAATTCGATAAAGACTTCCGGCTCCTCGGGCTGGTGCGAATATTTCAATGTCCGTATTTGCCAAACTGTTGGTTTGTGACACTCCTTTACACGTCTCTCGCTCGCTACGCTCGCTCGAAAGCTATAGCTTAACCTAAAACCATACATCTTGCGTTCAGTAATCGATATGGTGGCGACATATTTCGAATTTGCGAACGTGTCGCATCGGTTGTGACGTTGGACTAGATTTTTACGAGCGAGCGGAGCGAGCGAGCAACGATCACAATTTCCAAGCTATACATATACCTTATATTGCATTGCATTTGTTTCGAGTTATTACCTAATTTTGTCAGCCATTTCGGACATCACATTGCACTGTAGTATGTGGAAATAGTACTATTTATGTGAAACTATTCATAAACTGTAAACATTTGTCAGTAGACAATTCGATAAAGACTTCCGGCTCCTCGGGCTGGTGCGAATATTTCAATGTCCCTATGTGCCAAACCGTTGGTTTGTGACACACCATTACACGGCTCTCGCTCGCTACGCTCGCTCGAAAGCTATAGCTTAACCTAAAACCAATCCATCTTGCATTCAGTATTCGATATGGTGGTGACATATTTCGAATTTGCGAACGTGTCGCATCGGTTGTGACGTTGGACTAGATTTTTACGAGCGAGCGGAGCGAGCGAGCAACGATCACAATTTCCAAGCTATACATATACCTTATATTGCATTGCATTTGTTTCGAGTTATTACCTAATTTTGTCAGCCATTTCTGACATCACATTGCACTTTACTATGTGGAAATAGTACTATTTATGTGAAACTATTCATAAACTGTAAACATTTGTCAGTAGGCAATTCTATAGACTTCCGGCTCCTCGGGCTGGTGCGAATATCTCAATGTCCGTATGTGCCAAACCGTTGGTTTGTGACACACCTTTACGCGTCTCTCGCTCGCTGCGCTCGCTCGAAAGCTATAGCTTGACCTAAAACCAATCCATCTTGCGTTCAGTATTCGATATGGTGGTGACATATTTCGAATTTGCGAACGTGTCGCTCGGTTGTGAGGTTGGACTAGATTTTTACGAGCGAGCGGAGCGCGCGAGCAACGGTGACAATTTCCAAGCTATACATATACCTTATATTGCATTGCATTTGTTTCGTGTTATTACCTAATTTTGTCAGCCATTTCGAACATCACATTGCACTGTAGTATGTGGAAATAGTACTATTTATGTGAAACTATTCATAAACTGTAAACATTTGTCAGTAGGCAATTCGATAAAGTCTTCCGGCTCCTCGGGCTGGTGGGAATATTTCAATGTCCCTATGTGCCAAACCGTTGGTTTGTGACACACCATTACACGGCTCTCGCTCGCTACGCTCGCTCGAAAGCTATAGCTTAACCTAAAACCAATCCATCTTGCGTTCAGTAATCGATATGGTGGTGACATATTTCGAATTTGCGAACGTGTCGCATCGGTTGTGACGTTGGACTAGATTTTTACGAGCGAGCGGAGCGAGCGAGCAACGATCACAATTTCCAAGCTATACATATACCTTATATTGCATTGCATTTGTTTCGAGTTATTACCTAATTTTGTCAGCCATTTCGGACATCACATTGCACTGTAGTATGTGGAAATAGTACTATTTATGTGAAACTATTCATAAACTGTAAACATTTGTCAGCAGGCAATTCGATAAAGACTTCCGGCTCCTCGGGCTGGTGCGAATATTTCAATGTCCGTATGTGCCAAACCGTTGGTTTGTGACACACCTTTACGCGTCTCTCGCTCGCTGCGCTCGCTCGAAAGCTATAGCCTAACCTAAAACCATACATCTTGCGTTCAGTATTCGATATGGTGGTGACATATTTCGAATTTGCGAACGTGTCGCATCGGTTGTGAGGTTGGACTAGATTTTTACGAGCAAGCGGAGCGAGCGAGCAACGGTGTCAATTTCCAAGCTATAAATATACCTTATATTGCATTGCATTTGTTTCGTGTTATTACCTAATTTTGTCAGCCATTTCGGACATCACATTGCACTTTACTATGTGGAAGTAGTACTATTTATGTGAAACTATTCATAAACTGTAAACATTTGTCAGTAGGCAATTCGATAAAGACTTCCGGCTCCTCGGGCTGGTGCGAATATTTCAATGTCCGTATTTGCCAAACTGTTGGTTTGTGACACTCCCTTACACGTCTCTCGCTCGCTACGCTCGCTCGAAAGCTATAGCTTAACCTAAAACCATACATCTTGCGTTCAGTAATCGATATGGTGGTGACATATTTCGAATTTGCGAACGTGTCGCATCGGTTGTGACGTTGGACTAGATTTTTACGAGCGAGCGGAG
>NW_026109631.1:0-22099 GCF_024516045.1 Bombus affinis
TATTGCATCACTATATCACATATAACGTTATATAGCATCCCTATATGACGTATAACGTTATGAACTATTACGTTATAATCCATAACGTTGTACTGCATCACTATATGACGTATAACGTTATATACTATTACGTTATAAGGTAATACGTTATATTGCATCACTATATCACTTATAACGTTATATAGCATCCCTATATGATGTATAACGTTATATACTATTACGTTATAAGGTAATACGTTATATTGCATCACTATATCACTTATAACGTTATATTGCACCACTATATGACGTATAACGTCATATACTATTACGTTGTAACCTATAACGTTGTACTGCATCACTATATGACGTATAACGTTATATACTAATACGTTATAAGGTATAACGTTATATTGCATCACTATATCACTTATAACGTTATATTGCATGTATGAAGCATAACGTTATATACTAGTACGTTATAACGCATAACGTTATATTGCATCACCATATGACGTATAACGTTATGGAGTATTACGTTTTAACGTATAACGTTATATACTATTACGTTATAACGGATAACGATATATTTCATCACTATGTGACGTATAACGTTATATTGCATTACTATATGACGTATAACGTTATGGAGTATTACGTTTTAACGTATAACGTTATATACTATTACGTTATAACGGATAACGATATATTTCATCACTATGTGACGTATAACGTTATATACTATTACGTTAGAACCTATAACGTTATACTGCGTCTCTATATGACGTATAACGAAATATAATATTACGATATAAGGTATAACGATATAATGCATCACTATATGAAGTATAACCTTATATACTATTACGTTGTAAGGTATAACGATATATTGCATCACTATATGAAGTATAACCTTATATACTATTACGTTATAAGGTAATACGTTATATTGCATCACTATATCACTTATAACGTTATATTGCACCACTATATGACGTATAACGTCATATACTATTACGTTATAACCTATAACGTTGTACCGCATCACTATATGACGTATAACGTTATATACTATTACGTTATAAGGTAATACGTTATATTGCATCACTATATCACTTATAACGTTATATAGCATCCCTATATGACGTATAACGTTATGAACTATTACGTTATAACCTATAACGTAGTACTGCATCACTATATGACGTATAACGTTATATACTATTACGTTATAAGATATAACGTTATATTGCATCACTATATCACTTATAGCGTTATATTGCATCACTATAACACTTATAGCGTTATATTGCATCACTATATGAAGTATAACGTTATATACTAGTTCGTTATAACGCATAACGTTATATTGCATCACTATATCACTTATAACGTTATATTGCATCACTATATCACTTATAACGTTATATTGCATCACTATATCACTTATAACGTTATATTGCATCACTATATCACTTATAACGTTATATTGCACCACTATATGGCGTATAACGTCATACACTATTACGTTATATCCTATAACGATGTACTGCATCACTATATGACGTATAACGTTATATACTATTACGTTATAAGGTATAACGTTATATTGCATCACTATATCACTTATAACGTTATATAGCATCCCTATATGACGTATAACGTTATGAACTATTACGTTATAACCTATAGTGTTATAGAGTATTACCTTATATCGTATAACGATTTTCAATATTACTTATAACGCATAACGCTATATTGCATCACTATATGAAGTATAACCTTATATACTATTACGTTATAAGGTATAACGATATATTGCTTCACTATATGAAGTATAACTTTATATACTATTACGTTATAAGGTATAACGATATATTGCACCACTATATGACGAATAACTTCATATTCTATTACTTTACAACCAATAACGTTATACTGCGTCACTATATGACATATAACGTTATATACTATTACGTTATAAGGAATAACGTTATATTGCATCACTATATCACTTATAGCGTTATATTGCATCACTATTTGAAGTATAACGTTATATACTAGTACTTTATAACGCATAACGTTATATTGCATCACTATATCACTTATAACGTTATATTGCATCACTATATCACTTATAACGTTATATTGCATTACTATATGACGTATAACGTTATGGAGTATTGCGTTACAACGTATAACGATATATTGCATCACTATGTGTCGTATAACGATATATACTATTACGTTATAACGCATAACGTTATATTGCATCACTATATCACTTATAACGTTATATTGCACCACTATATGACGTATAACGTCATATACTATTACGTTGTAACCTATAACGTTGTACTGCATCACTATATGACGTATAACGTTATGTGCTATTACGTTATAAGGTATAACTTTATATTGCATCATTATGTGACGTATAACGTTCTATACTATTACGTTATAATGCATAACGTTATATTGCATCACTATATGACGTGTAACGTTATATACTATTACGTTATAAGGTATAACGTTATATTGCATCACTATATGACGTATAACGTTATGGAGTATTACGTTTCAACGTATAACGTTATATACTATTACGGTATAACGGATAACGATATATTTAGCACTATGTGAAGTATAACGTTATATACTATTACTTTAGAACCTATAACGTTATACTGCGTCACTGTATGACGTATAACGTTATACACTATTACGATATAAGGTAATACGTTATATTGCATCACTATATCACATATAACGTTATATAGCATCCCTATATGACGTATAACGTTATGAACTATTACGTTATAATCTATAACGTTGTACTGCATCACTATATGACGTATAACGTTATATACTATTACGTTATAAGGTAATACGTTATATTGCATCACTATATCACTTATAACGTTATATAGCATCCCTATATGATGTATAACGTTATATACTATTACGTTATAAGGTAATACGTTATATTGCATCACTATATCACTTATAACGTTATATTGCACCACTATATGACGTATAACGTCATATACTATTACGTTGTAACCTATAACGTTGTACTGCATCACTATATGACGTATAACGTTATATACTAATACGTTATAAGGTATAACGTTATATTGCATCACTATATCACTTATAACGTTATATTGCATGTATGAAGCATAACGTTATATACTAGTACGTTATAACGCATAACGTTATATTGCATCACCATATGACGTATAACGTTATGGAGTATTACGTTTTAACGTATAACGTTATATACTATTTCGTTATAACGGATAACGATATATTTCATAACTATGTGACGTATAACGTTATATTGCATTACTATATGACGTATAACGTTATGGAGTATTACGTTTTAACGTATAACGTTATATACTATTACGTTATAACGGATAACGATATATTTCATCACTATGTGACGTATAACGTTATATACTATTACGTTAGAACCTATAACGTTATACTGCGTCTCTATATGACGTATAACGAAATATAATATTACGATATAAGGTATAACGATATAATGCATCACTATATGAAGTATAACCTTATATACTATTACGTTGTAAGGTATAACGATATATTGCATCACTATATGAAGTATAACCTTATATACTATTACGTTATAAGGTAATACGTTATATTGCATCACTATATCACTTATAACGTTATATTGCACCACTATATGACGTATAACGTCATATACTATTACGTTATAACCTATAACGTTGTACCGCATCACTATATGACGTATAACGTTATATACTATTACGTTATAAGGTAATACGTTATATTGCATCACTATATCACTTATAACGTTATATAGCATCCCTATATGACGTATAACGTTATGAACTATTACGTTATAACCTATAACGTAGTACTGCATCACTATATGACGTATAACGTTATATACTATTACGTTATAAGATATAACGTTATATTGCATCACTATATCACTTATAGCGTTATATTGCATCACTATAACACTTATAGCGTTATATTGCATCACTATATGAAGTATAACGTTATATACTAGTTCGTTATAACGCATAACGTTATATTGCATCACTATATCACTTATAACGTTATATTGCATCACTATATCACTTATAACGTTATATTGCATCACTATATCACTTATAACGTTATATTGCATCACTATATCACTTATAACGTTATATTGCACCACTATATGGCGTATAACGTCATACACTATTACGTTATAACCTATAACGATGTACTGCATCACTATATGACGTATAACGTTATATACTATTACGTTATAAGGTATAACGTTATATTGCATCACTATATCACTTATAACGTTATATAGCATCCCTATATGACGTATAACGTTATGAACTATTACGTTATAACCTATAGTGTTATAGAGTATTACCTTATATCGTATAACGATTTTCAATATTACTTATAACGCATAACGCTATATTGCATCACTATATGAAGTATAACCTTATATACTATTACGTTATAAGGTATAACGATATATTGCTTCACTATATGATGTATAACTTTATATACTATTACGTTATAAGGTATAACGATATATTGCACCACTATCTGACGAATAACTTCATATTCTATTACTTTACAACCAATAACGTTATACTGCGTCACTATATGACATATAACGTTATATACTATTACGTTATAAGGAATAACGTTATATTGCATCACTATATCACTTATAGCGTTATATTGCATCACTATTTGAAGTATAACGTTATATACTAGTACTTTATAACGCATAAAGTTATATTGCATCACTATATCACTTATAGCGTTATATTGCATCACTATAACACTTATAGCGTTATATTGCATCACTATATGAAGTATAACGTTATATACTAGTTCGTTATAACGCATAACGTTATATTGCATCACTATATCACTTATAACGTTATATTGCATCACTATATCACTTATAACGTTATATTGCATCACTATATCACTTATAACGTTATATTGCATCACTATATCACTTATAACGTTATATTGCATCACTATATCACTTATAACGTTATATTGCACCACTATATGGCGTATAACGTCATACACTATTACGTTATAACCTATAACGATGTACTGCATCACTATATGACGTATAACGTTATATACTATTACGTTATAAGATATAACGTTATATTGCATCACTATATCACTTATAGCGTTATATTGCATCACTATATGAAGTATAACGTTATATACTAGTTCGTTATAACGCATAACGTTATATTGCATCACTATATCACTTATAACGTTATATTGCATCACTATATCACTTATAACGTTATATTGCATCACTATATCACTTATAACGTTATATTGCATCACTATATCACTTATAACGTTATATTGCACCACTATATGGCGTATAACGTCATACACTATTACGTTATAACCTATAACGATGTACTGCATCACTATATGACGTATAACGTTATATACTATTACGTTATAAGGTATAACAATATATTGCATCACAAGATGAAGTATAACATTATATACTATTACGTTATAAGGTATAACGATATAATGCATCACTATATGTAGTATAACCTTATATACTACTACGTTATAAGGTATAACAATATATTGCACCACTATATGACGTATAACGTCATATTCTATTATGTTATATCCTATAACGTTGTACTGCATCACTATATGACGTATAACGTCATACACTATTACATTATAACGTATAACGTTATGGAGTATTACCTTATAACTTATAACGGTTTATACTATTATGTTATAACGCATAACGCTATATTGCATCACTATATCACTTATAACGTTATATTGCATCACTATATGAAGTATAACCTTATATACTATTACGTTATAAGGTATAACGATATATTGCATCACTATATGAAGTATAACCTTATATACTATTACGTTATAAGGTATAACGATATATTGCACCACTTTATGACGTATAACGTTATATACTATTACGGTATAACGTATAACGATATATTGCATCACTATTTGACGTATAACGTTATATACTCTTACGTTATAACGGATAACGATATCTTTCATCACTATGTGACGTATAACGTTATATACTATTGCGTTAGAACCTATAACGTTATACTGCGTCTCTATATGACGTATAACGATATATACTATTACGATATAAGGTATAACGATATAATGCGTCACTATATGAAGTATAACCTTATGTACTATTACGCTATAAGGTATAACGATATATTGCACCACTATATGACGTATAACGTCGTATAATATTACGTTATAACCTATAACGTTGTACCGCATCACTATATGACGTATAACGTTATATACTATTACGTTATAAGGTAATACGTTATATTGCATCACTATATCACTTATAACGTTATATAGCATCCCTATATGACGTATAACGTTATGAACTATTACGTTATAACGTATAGGGTTGAAGAGTATTACCTTATATCGTATAACGATTTAAACTATTACGTTATATCGCATAACCTTATATTGCATCACTATATCACTTATAACGTTATATTGCATCACTATATCGCTTATAACGTTATATTGCATCACTATATCACTTATAAAGTTATATTGCATCACTATATCACTTATAGCGTTATATAGCTTCCCCATATGACGTATAACGTTATGAACTATTACGTTATAACGTATAGCGTTGTAGAGAATTACCTTATAACGTATAACGATTTAAACTATTACGTTATAACGCATAACGTTATATTGCATCACTATATCACTTATAACGTTATATTGCATCACTATATCACTTATAACGTTATATTGTACCACTATATCAGTTATAACGTTATATTGCATCACTATATCACATATAACGTTATATTGCACGGCTATATGACGTATACCGTCATATACTATTACGTTAGAACCTATAACGTTATACTGCGTCACTATATGACGTATAACGATATATACTATTACGTTATATGGTATAACGATATAATGCATCACTATATGAAGTATAACCTTATATACTATTACGCTATAAGGTATAACAATATATTGCACCACTATATGACGTATAACGTCGTATAATATTACGTTATAACCTATAACGTTGTACTACATCACTATATGACGATTAACGTTATAAACTATTATGTTATAAGGCATAACGTCATATTGCATCACTATATCACTTATAACGATATATTGCACCACTATATGACGTATAACGTCATATACTATTACGTTAGAACCTATAACGTCATGCTGCGTCACTATATGACGTATAACGATATATAGTATTAAGTTATAAGGTATAACGATATATTTCATCACTATGTGACGTATAACGTTATGTACTATTACGTTATAAGGTATAACGATATAATGCATCACTATATGTAGTATAACCTTATATACTACTACGTTATAAGGTATAACAATACATTGCACCACTATGTGACGTATAACGTTATGGAGTATTACGTTTTAACGTATAACGTTATGTACTATTACGTTATAACGCATAACGTTATATTGCATCACTATATCACTTATAACGTTATATTGCACAACTATTTGACGTATAACGTCGTATAATATTACGTTATAACCTAAAACGTTGTACCGCATCACTATATGACGTATAACGTTATATACTATTACGTTATAAGGAATAAAGTTATATTACATCACTATATCACTTATAACGATATATAGCATCCCTATATGACGTATAACGTTACGAACTATTACGTTATAACGTATAGCGTTATATTGCATCACTATATCACTTACAACGTTATATTGCATCACTATATCACTTATAACGTTATATGGCATTACTATATAACGTATAACATTATGGAGTATTACGTTATAACCTATAGTGTTATAGAGTATTACCTTATATCGTATAACGATTTTCACTATTTCTTATAACGCATAACGCTATATTGCATCACTGTATGAAGTATAACCTTATATACTATTACGTTATAAGGAATAACGTTATTTTGCATCACTATATCACTTATAACGTTATATAGCATCCCTATATGACGTATAACGTTATGAACTATTACGTTATAACGTATAGCGTTATAGAGTATTACCTTATATCGTATAACGATTTATACTATTACGTTATAACGCATTACGTTATATTGCATCGCTATATCACTTATAACGTTATATTGCATCACTAAATCACTTATAACGTTATATTGCATCACTATATCACTTATAACGTTATATTGCACCACTATATGACGTATAGCGTCATATACTGTTACGTTATAACCTATAACGTAGTACTGCATCACTATATGACGTAGTACGTTATATACTAATACGTTATAAGGTATAACGTTATATTGCATCACTATATCACTTATAACGTTATATTGCTTCACTATATGAAGCATAACGTTATATACAAGTACGTTATAACGCATAACGTTATATTGCATCAGCATATGACGTATAACGTTATGGAGTATTACGTTTTAACGTATAACGTTATATACTATTACGTTATAACGGATAACGATATATTTCATCACTATGTGACGTATAACGTTATATACTATTACGTTAGAACCTATAACGTTATAATGCGTCTCTATATGACGTATAACGATATATACTATTACGATATAAGTTATAACGATATAATGCATCACTATATGAAGTATAACCTTATATACTATTACGTTATAAGGTATAACGATATATTGCATCACTATATGAAGTATAACCTTATATACTATTACGTTATAAGGTATAACAATATATTGCACCACTATATGACGTATACCGTTATATAATATTACGTTATAACCTATAACGTTGCACCGCATCACTATATGACGTATAACATTATATACTATTACGTTATAAGGTAATACGTTATATTGCATCACTATATCACTTATAACGTTATATAGCATCCCCATATGACGTATAACGTTATGAACTATTACGTTATAATCTATAACGTTGTACTGCATCACTATATGACGTATAACGTTATATACTATTACGTTATAAGATATAACGTTATATTGCATCACTATATCACTTATAGCGTTATATTGCATCACTATATCACTTATAACGTTATATTGCATTACTATATGACGTATAACGTTATGGAGTATTGCGTTACAACGTATAACGATATATTGCATCACTATGTGGCGTATAACGATATGTACTATTACGTTATAACGCATAACGTTATATTGCGTCACTATATCACTTATATCGTTATATTGCACCACTATATGACGTATAATGTCATATACTATTACGTTGTAACCTATAACGTTGTACTGCATCACTATATGACGTATAACGTTATATACTAATACGTTATAAGGTATAACGTTATATTGCATCACTATATCACTTATAACGTTATATTGCTTCACTATATGAAGCATAACGTTATATACAAGTACGTTATAACGCATAACGTTATATTGCATCACCATATGACGTATAACGTTATGGAGTATTACGTTTTAACGTATAACGTTATATACTATTACGTTATAACGCATAACGTTATATTGCATCAGCATATGACGTATAACGTTATGGAGTATTACGTTTTAACGTATAACGTTATATACTATTACGTTATAACGGATAACGATATATTTCATCACTATGTGACGTATAACGTTATATACTATTACGTTAGAACCTATAACGTTATACTGCGTCTCTATATGACGTATAACGATATATACTATTACGATATAAGTTATAACGATATAATGCATCACTATATGAAGTATAACCTTATATACTATTACGTTATAAGGTATAACGATATATTGCATCACTATATGAAGTATAACCTTATATACTATTACGTTATAAGGTATAACAATATATTGCACCACTATATGACGTATAACGTCATATAATATTACGTTATAACCTATAACGTTGTACCGCATCACTATATGACGTATAACGTTATATACTATTACGATATAAGGTAATACGTTATATTGCATCACTATATCACATATAACGTTATATAGCATCCCTATATGACGTATAACGTTATGAACTATTACGTTATAATCTATAACGTTGTACTGCATCACTATATGACGTATAACGTTATATACTATTACGTTATAAGGTAATACGTTATATTGCATCACTATATCACTTATAACGTTATATAGCATCCCTATATGATGTATAACGTTATATACTATTACGTTATAAGGTAATACGTTATATTGCATCACTATATCACTTATAACGTTATATTGCACCACTATATGACGTATAACGTCATATACTATTACGTTGTAACCTATAACGTTGTACTGCATCACTATATGACGTATAACGTTATATACTAATACGTTATAAGGTATAACGTTATATTGCATCACTATATCACTTATAACGTTATATTGCATGTATGAAGCATAACGTTATATACTAGTACGTTATAACGCATAACGTTATATTGCATCACCATATGACGTATAACGTTATGGAGTATTACGTTTTAACGTATAACGTTATATACTATTACGTTATAACGGATAACGATATATTTCATCACTATGTGACGTATAACGTTATATTGCATTACTATATGACGTATAACGTTATGGAGTATTACGTTTTAACGTATAACGTTATATACTATTACGTTATAACGGATAACGATATATTTCATCACTATGTGACGTATAACGTTATATACTATAACGTTAGAACCTATAACGTTATACTGCGTCTCTATATGACGTATAACGAAATATAATATTACGATATAAGGTATAACGATATAATGCATCACTATATGAAGTATAACCTTATATACTATTACGTTGTAAGGTATAACGATATATTGCATCACTATATGAAGTATAACCTTATATACTATTACGTTATAAGGTAATACGTTATATTGCATCACTATATCACTTATAACGTTATATTGCACCACTATATGACGTATAACGTCATATACTATTACGTTATAACCTATAACGTTGTACCGCATCACTATATGACGTATAACGTTATATACTATTACGTTATAAGGTAATACGTTATATTGCATCACTATATCACTTATAACGTTATATAGCATCCCTATATGACGTATAACGTTATGAACTATTACGTTATAACCTATAACGTAGTACTGCATCACTATTTGACGTATAACGTTATATACTATTACGTTATAAGATATAACGTTATATTGCATCACTATATCACTTATAGCGTTATATTGCATCACTATAACACTTATAGCGTTATATTGCATCACTATATGAAGTATAACGTTATATACTAGTTCGTTATAACGCATAACGTTATATTGCATCACTATATCACTTATAACGTTATATTGCATCACTATATCACTTATAACGTTATATTGCATCACTATATCACTTATAACGTTATATTGCATCACTATATCACTTATAACGTTATATTGCACCACTATATGGCGTATAACGTCATACACTATTACGTTATAACCTATAACGATGTACTGCATCACTATATGACGTATAACGTTATATACTATTACGTTATAAGGTATAACGTTATATTGCATCACTATATCACTTATAACGTTATATAGCATCCCTATATGACGTATAACGTTATGAACTATTACGTTATAACCTATAGTGTTATAGAGTATTACCTTATATCGTATAACGATTTTCAATATTACTTATAACGCATAACGCTATATTGCATCACTATATGAAGTATAACCTTATATACTATTACGTTATAAGGTATAACGATATATTGCTTCACTATATGAAGTATAACTTTATATACTATTACGTTATAAGGTATAACGATATATTGCACCACTATATGACGAATAACTTCATATTCTATTACTTTACAACCAATAACGTTATACTGCGTCACTATATGACATATAACGTTATATACTATTACGTTATAAGGAATAACGTTATATTGCATCACTATATCACTTATAGCGTTATATTGCATCACTATTTGAAGTATAACGTTATATACTAGTACTTTATAACGCATAACGTTATATTGCATCACTATATCACTTATAACGTTATATTGCATCACTATATCACTTATAACGTTATATTGCATTACTATATGACGTATAACGTTATGGAGTATTGCGTTACAACGTATAACGATATATTGCATCACTATGTGGCGTATAACGATATATAATATTACGTTATAACGCATAACGTTATATTGCATCACTATATCACTTATAACGTTATATTGCACCACTATATGACGTATAACGTCATATACTATTACGTTGTAACCTATAACGTTGTACTGCATCACTATATGACGTATAACGTTATGTGCTATTACGTTATAAGGTATAACTTTATATTGCATCATTATGTGACGTATAACGTTCTATACTATTACGTTATAATGCATAACGTTATATTGCATCACTATATGACGTGTAACGTTATATACTATTACGTTATAAGGTATAACGTTATATTGCATCACTATATGACGTATAACGTTATGGAGTATTACGTTTCAACGTATAACGTTATATACTATTACGGTATAACGGATAACGATATATTTAGCACTATGTGAAGTATAACGTTATATACTATTACTTTAGAACCTATAACGTTATACTGCGTCACTGTATGACGTATAACGTTATACACTATTACGATATAAGGTAATACGTTATATTGCATCACTATATCACATATAACGTTATATAGCATCCCTATATGACGTATAACGTTATGAACTATTACGTTATAATCTATAACGTTGTACTGCATCACTATATGACGTATAACGTTATATACTATTACGTTATAAGGTAATACGTTATATTGCATCACTAAATCACTTATAACGTTATATAGCATCCCTATATGATGTATAACGTTATATACTATTACGTTATAAGGTAATACGTTATATTGCATCACTATATCACTTATAACGTTATATTGCACCACTATATGACGTATAACGTCATATACTATTACGTTGTAACCTATAACGTTGTACTGCATCACTATATGACGTATAACGTTATATACTAATACGTTATAAGGTATAACGTTATATTGCATCACTATATCACTTATAACGTTATATTGCATGTATGAAGCATAACGTTATATACTAGTACGTTATAACGCATAACGTTATATTGCATCACCATATGACGTATAACGTTATGGAGTATTACGTTTTAACGTATAACGTTATATACTATTACGTTATAACGGATAACGATATATTTCATCACTATGTGACGTATAACGTTATATTGCATTACTATATGACGTATAACGTTATATACTATTACGTTATAACGGATAACGATATATTTCATCACTATGTGACGTATAACGTTATATACTATTACGTTAGAACCTATAACGTTATACTGCGTCTCTATATGACGTATAACGAAATATAATATTACGATATAAGGTATAACGATATAATGCATCACTATATGAAGTATAACCTTATATACTATTACGTTGTAAGGTATAACGATATATTGCATCACTATATGAAGTATAACCTTATATACTATTACGTTATAAGGTAATACGTTATATTGCATCACTATATCACTTATAACGTTATATTGCACCACTATATGACGTATAACGTCATATACTATTACGTTATAACCTATAACGTTGTACCGCATCACTATATGACGTATAACGTTATATACTATTACGTTATAAGGTAATACGTTATATTGCATCACTATATCACTTATAACGTTATATAGCATCCCTATATGACGTATAACGTTATGAACTATTACGTTATAACCTATAACGTAGTACTGCATCACTATATGACGTATAACGTTATATACTATTACGTTATAAGATATAACGTTATATTGCATCACTATATCACTTATAGCGTTATATTGCATCACTATAACACTTATAGCGTTATATTGCATCACTATATGAAGTATAACGTTATATACTAGTTCGTTATAACGCATAACGTTATATTGCATCACTATATCACTTATAACGTTATATTGCATCACTATATCACTTATAACGTTATATTGCATCACTATATCACTTATAACGTTATATTGCATCACTATATCACTTATAACGTTATATTGCACCACTATATGGCGTATAACGTCATACACTATTACGTTATAACCTATAACGATGTACTGCATCACTATATGACGTATAACGTTATATACTATTACGTTATAAGGTATAACGTTATATTGCATCACTATATCACTTATAACGTTATATAGCATCCCTATATGACGTATAACGTTATGAACTATTACGTTATAACCTATAGTGTTATAGAGTATTACCTTATATCGTATAACGATTTTCAATATTACTTATAACGCATAACGCTATATTGCATCACTATATGAAGTATAACCTTATATACTATTACGTTATAAGGTATAACGATATATTGCTTCACTATATGATGTATAACTTTATATACTATTACGTTATAAGGTATAACGATATATTGCACCACTATCTGACGAATAACTTCATATTCTATTACTTTACAACCAATAACGTTATACTGCGTCACTATATGACATATAACGTTATATACTATTACGTTATAAGGAATAACGTTATATTGCATCACTATATCACTTATAGCGTTATATTGCATCACTATTTGAAGTATAACGTTATATACTAGTACTTTATAACGCATAAAGTTATATTGCATCACTATATCACTTATAACGTTATATTGCATCACTATATCACTTATAACGTTATATTGCATTACTATATGACGTATAACGTTATGGAGTATTGCGTTACAACGTATAACGATATATTGCATCACTATGTGGCGTATAACGATATATACTATTACGTTATAACGCATAACGTTATATTGCATCACTATATCACTTATAACGTTATATTGCACCACTATATGACGTATAACGTCATATACTATTACGTTGTAACCTATAACGTTGTACTGCATCACTATATGACGTATAACGTTATATGCTATTACGTTATAAGGGATAACTTTATATTGCATCATTATGTGACGTATAACGTTCTATACTATTACGTTATAATGCATAACGTTATATTGCATCACTATATGACGTGTAACGTTATATACTATTACGTTATAAGGTATAACGTCATATTGCATCACTATATGTCGTATACCGTTATGGAGTATTACGTTTCAACGTATAACGTTATATACTATTACGGTATAACGGATAACGATATATTTAGCACTATGTGAAGTATAACGTTATATACTATTACTTTAGAACCTATAACGTTATACTGCGTCACTGTATGACGTATAACGTTATACACTATTACGATATAAGGTAATACGTTATATTGCATCACTATATCACATATAACGTTATATAGCATCCCTATATGACGTATAACGTTATGAACTATTACGTTATAATCTATAACGTTGTACTGCATCACTATATGACGTATAACGTTATATACTATTACGTTATAAGGTAATACGTTATATTGCATCACTATATCACTTATAACGTTATATAGCATCCCTATATGATGTATAACGTTATATACTATTACGTTATAAGGTAATACGTTATATTGCATCACTATATCACTTATAACGTTATATTGCACCACTATATGACGTATAACGTCATATAATATTACGTTATAACCTATAACGTTGTACCGCATCACTATATGACGTATAACGTTATATACTATTACGTTATAAGGTAATACGTTATATTGCATCACTATATGACGTATAATGTTATGAACTATTACGTTATAACGTATAGCGTGATATTGCATCACTATATCACTTATAACGTTATATTGCATCACTATATCACTTATAACGTTATATTGCATTACTATATGACGTATAACGTTATGGAGTATTGCGTTACAACGTATAGCGATATATTGCATCACTATATGACGTATAACGTTATATGCTATTACGTTATAAGGTATAACGATATATTGCATCACTATATGACGTGTAACGTTATATACTATTACGTTATAAGGTATAACGTTATATTGCACCACTATATGACGTATAACGTTATGGAGTATTACGTTGTAACGTATAACGATATATTGCATCACTATGTGACGTATAACGTTATATACTATTACGTTATAACGCATAACGTTATATTGCATCACTATATCACTTATAACGTTATATTGCACCACTCTATAACTTATAACGTTATATAGGATCCCTATATGACGTATAACGTTATGAACTATTACGTTATAACCTATAGTGTTATAGAGTATTCCCTTATATCGTATAACGATTTTCACTATTACTTATAACGCATAACGCTATATTGCATCACTATATGAAGTAAAACCTTATATACTATTACGTTATAAGGTATAACGATATATTGCTTCACTATATGAAGTATAACCTTATATACTATTACGTTATAAGGTATAACGATATATTGCGCCACTATATGACGAATAACTTCATATTCTATTACGTTACAACCAATAACGTTATACTGCGTCACTATATGACGTATAACGTCATATACTATTACGTTATAAGGAATAACGTTATATTGCATCACTATATCACTTATAACGTTATATAGCATACCTATATGACGTATAACGTTATGAACTATTACGTTATAACGTATAGCGTTGTAGAGAATTACCTTATAACGTATAACGATTTAAGCTATTACGTTATAACGCATAACGTTATATTGCATCACTATATCACTTATAACGTTATATAGCATCCCTATATGACGTATAACGTTATGAACTATTACGTTATAATCTATAACGTTGTACTGCATCACTATATGACGTATAACATTATATACTATTACGTTATAAGGTAATACGTTATATTGCATCACTATATCACTTATAACGTTATATAGCATCCCTATATGATGTATAACGTTATATACTATTACGTTATAAGGTAATACGTTATATTGCATCACTATATCACTTATAACGTTATATTGCACCACTATATGACGTATAACGTCATATACTATTACGTTGTAACCTATAACGTTGTACTGCATCTCTATACGACGTATAACGTTATATACTAATACGTTATAAGGTATAACGTTATATTGCATCACTATATCACTTATAACGTTATATTGCATATATGAAGCATAACGTTATATACTAGTACGTTATAACGCATAACCTTATATTGCATCACGATATGACGTATAACGTTATGGAGTATTACGTTTTAACGTATAACGTTGTATACTATTACGTTATAACGGATAACGATATATTTCATCACTATGTGACGTATAACGTTATATTGCATTACTATATGACGTATAACGTTATGGAGTATTACGTTTTAACGTATAACGTTATATACTATTACGTTATAACGGATAACGATATATTTCATCACTATGTGACGTATAACGTTATATACTATTACGTTAGAACCTATAACGTTATACTGCGTCTCTATATGACGTATAACGAAATATAATATTACGATATAAGGTATAACGATATAATGCATCACTATATGAAGTATAACCTTATATACTATTACGTTGTAAGGTATAACGATATATTGCATCACTATATGAAGTATAACCTTATATACTATTACGTTATAAGGTAATACGTTATATTGCATCACTATATCACTTATAACGTTATATTGCACCACTATATGACGTATAACGTCATATACTATTACGTTATAACCTATAACGTTGTACCGCATCACTATATGACGTATAACGTTATATACTATTACGTTATAAGGTAATACGTTATATTGCATCACTATATCACTTATAACGTTATATAGCATCCCTATATGACGTATAACGTTATGAACTATTACGTTATAACCTATAACGTAGTACTGCATCACTATATGACGTATAACGTTATATACTATTACGTTATAAGATATAACGTTATATTGCATCACTATATCACTTATAGCGTTATATTGCATCACTATAACACTTATAGCGTTATATTGCATCACTATATGAATTATAACGTTATATACTAGTTCGTTATAACGCATAACGTTATATTGCATCACTATATCACTTATAACGTTATATTGCATCACTATATCACTTATAACGTTATATTGCATCACTATATCACTTATAACGTTATATTGCATCACTATATCACTTATAACGTTATATTGCACCACTATATGGCGTATAACGTCATACACTATTACGTTATAACCTATAACGATGTACTGCATCACTATATGACGTATAACGTTATATACTATTACGTTATAAGGTATAACGTTATATTGCATCACTATATCACTTATAACGTTATATAGCATCCCTATATGACGTATAACGTTATGAACTATTACGTTATAACCTATAGTGTTATAGAGTATTACCTTATATCGTATAACGATTTTCAATATTACTTATAACGCATAACGCTATATTGCATCACTATATGAAGTATAACCTTATATACTATTACGTTATAAGGTATAACGATATATTGCTTCACTATATGAAGTATAACTTTATATACTATTACGTTATAAGGTATAACGATATATTGCACCACTATATGACGAATAACTTCATATTCTATTACTTTACAACCAATAACGTTATACTGCGTCACTATATGACATACAACGTTATATACTATTACGTTATAAGGAATAACGTTATATTGCATCACTATATCACTTATAGCGTTATATTGCATCACTATTTGAAGTATAACGTTATATACTAGTACTTTATAACGCATAACGTTATATTGCATCACTATATCACTTATAACGTTATATTGCATCACTATATCACTTATAACGTTATATTGCATTACTATATGACGTATAACGTTATGGAGTATTGCGTTACAACGTATAACGATATATTGCATCACTATGTGGCGTATAACGATATATACTATTACGTTATAACGCATAACGTTATATTGCATCACTATATCACTTATAACGTTATATTGCACCACTATATGACGTATAACGTCATATACTATTACGTTGTAACCTATAACGTTGTACTGCATCACTATATGACGTATAACGTTATGTGCTATTACGTTATAAGGTATAACTTTATATTGCATCATTATGTGACGTATAACGTTCTATACTATTACGTTATAATGCATAACGTTATATTGCATCACTATATGACGTGTAACGTTATATACTATTACGTTATAAGGTATAACGTTATATTGCATCACTATATGACGTATAACGTTATGGAGTATTACGTTTCAACGTATAACGTTATATACTATTACGGTATAACGGATAACGATATATTTAGCACTATGTGAAGTATAACGTTATATACTATTACTTTAGAACCTATAACGTTATACTGCGTCACTGTATGACGTATAACGTTATACACTATTACGATATAAGGTAATACGTTATATTGCATCACTATATCACATATAACGTTATATAGCATCCCTATATGACGTATAACGTTATGAACTATTACGTTATAATCTATAACGTTGTACTGCATCACTATATGACGTATAACGTTATATACTATTACGTTATAAGGTAATACGTTATATTGCATCACTATATCACTTATAACGTTATATAGCATCCCTATATGATGTATAACGTTATATACTATTACGTTATAAGGTAATACGTTATATTGCATCACTATATCACTTATAACGTTATATTGCACCACTATATGACGTATAACGTCATATACTATTACGTTGTAACCTATAACGTTGTACTGCATCACTATATGACGTATAACGTTATATACTAATACGTTATAAGGTATAACGTTATATTGCATCACTATATCACTTATAACGTTATATTGCATGTATGAAGCATAACGTTATATACTAGTACGTTATAACGCATAACGTTATATTGCATCACCATATGACGTATAACGTTATGGAGTATTACGTTTTAACGTATAACGTTATATACTATTACGTTATAACGGATAACGATATATTTCATCACTATGTGACGTATAACGTTATATTGCATTACTATATGACGTATAACGTTATGGAGTATTACGTTTTAACGTATAACGTTATATACTATTACGTTATAACGGATAACGATATATTTCATCACTATGTGACGTATAACGTTATATACTATTACGTTAGAACCTATAACGTTATACTGCGTCTCTATATGACGTATAACGAAATATAATATTACGATATAAGGTATAACGATATAATGCATCACTATATGAAGTATAACCTTATATACTATTACGTTGTAAGGTATAACGATATATTGCATCACTATATGAAGTATAACCTTATATACTATTACGTTATAAGGTAATACGTTATATTGCATCACTATATCACTTATAACGTTATATTGCACCACTATATGACGTATAACGTCATATACTATTACGTTATAACCTATAACGTTGTACCGCATCACTATATGACGTATAACGTTATATACTATTACGTTATAAGGTAATACGTTATATTGCATCACTATATCACTTATAACGTTATATAGCATCCCTATATGACGTATAACGTTATGAACTATTACGTTATAACCTATAACGTAGTACTGCATCACTATATGACGTATAACGTTATATACTATTACGTTATAAGATATAACGTTATATTGCATCACTATATCACTTATAGCGTTATATTGCATCACTATAACACTTATAGCGTTATATTGCATCACTATATGAAGTATAACGTTATATACTAGTTCGTTATAACGCATAACGTTATATTGCATCACTATATCACTTATAACGTTATATTGCATCACTATATCACTTATAACGTTATATTGCATCACTATATCACTTATAACGTTATATTGCATCACTATATCACTTATAACGTTATATTGCACCACTATATGGCGTATAACGTCATACAATATTACGTTATAACCTATAACGATGTACTGCATCACTATATGACGTATAACGTTATATACTATTACGTTATAAGGTATAACGTTATATTGCATCACTATATCACTTATAACGTTATATAGCATCCCTATATGACGTATAACGTTATGAACTATTACGTTATAACCTATAGTGTTATAGAGTATTACCTTATATCGTATAACGATTTTCAATATTACTTATAACGCATAACGCTATATTGCATCACTATATGAAGTATAACCTTATATACTATTACGTTATAAGGTATAACGATATATTGCTTCACTATATGATGTATAACTTTATATACTATTACGTTATAAGGTATAACGATATATTGCACCACTATCTGACGAATAACTTCATATTCTATTACTTTACAACCCATAACGTTATACTGCGTCACTATATGACATATAACGTTATATACTATTACGTTATAAGGAATAACGTTATATTGCATCACTATATCACTTATAGCGTTATATTGCATCACTATTTGAAGTATAACGTTATATACTAGTACTTTATAACGCATAAAGTTATATTGCATCACTATATCACTTATAACGTTATATTGCATCACTATATCACTTATAACGTTATATTGCATTACTATATGACGTATAACGTTATGGAGTATTGCGTTACAACGTATAACGATATATTGCATCACTATGTGGCGTATAACGATATATACTATTACGTTATAACGCATAACGTTATATTGCATCACTATATCACTTATAACGTTATATTGCACCACTATATGACGTATAACGTCATATACTATTACGTTGTAACCTATAACGTTGTACTGCATCACTATATGACGTATAACGTTATATGCTATTACGTTATAAGGTATAACTTTATATTGCATCATTATGTGACGTATAACGTTCTATACTATTACGTTATAATGCATAACGTTATATTGCATCACTATATGACGTGTAACGTTATATACTATTACGTTATAAGGTATAACGTTATATTGCATCACTATATGTCGTATAC
>NW_026109632.1:0-22092 GCF_024516045.1 Bombus affinis
GTCAACTGAGTATAAAACGTATTACGATATAAGATACAACTCTCTCACAGCTGACAACAGCTACTTTTTTCCCACTGTATATTTATAAGCTGTGCGTATCTACAAGGACAATATAAATAATTGGCGCGTGTTGATGATAATGCACGTGTAACGACTACATGCACGGCTGATCATGAAAGTAGCAGTTCAAAGAAACACAAGGGACACACCCTCGATCGTGGAGTTTTTAGTCTTATTGGCGTACAACTTGTACGATGTGCAATGTGCACATTCCCGTTTCACGAGCTAAGATAATATCTCTCATGGGATATCCTTGAAGAAATTTTACCTTTCGTTTCTCCCCTCCCTCTCTCACTCCCTCTTCCTCTGTCTCATTAAATTCTTTCACGGTTTATCGCGAGGTAAACATTGGAACGTGTAACGAATTCTTACCAGCAATATCCACGTTGTCAAAAGACATCGTTGTCTCAAATAATTCTATGTTTAAGTTCAATTAAATAACGAAATTAATAGCGCGTCTTAGAATATATCAGTGAAGTTTCTATGTGGTACGATGCCGATTGCAGATTTAAAAATATCGGACACATATTAATATTCAAAGATCGAGGATACCTGAAGGTTTAATTTATCTCATCGATAATTTTGTTGTGCTTAATTTATGTTACTACGAATAGCAATAAGATGAATTTGTTAAACGATATTTCGATGTCCTTCGGTGACTGGTACTGAATAATCTCCATTCATTCACGAATAACAGCTTTTGTGCTCGAGGCCACGTTTAGAAGAAACATGGAACCACGCAATATCTTCTCCAGTATTGATTAACCCCTTATCTTCTTATATCCAGACACACTTGTGAATACAGAGACTTTAATTGTAAATGAAAGGAATACAAAAAGAACGCAATGCAAAGTTCCCATAATTGAATCTTTTAATCGCGTATAGCTAATTATGTATAGTTATAAAAAATAGTAGCAACGCAAGAGGTTAAGAAACGATTTTCCCCTGCGACGAGATTACAATAATTGCAGGGATCATGATAATCCATGTCGTTACCATAATTTTCTCGTTTACATCTCTGACTCCTGCTGACCTTCGGGATCTTTTCTGCCTTTACGAACTGTGTGACTGTACCCGTCGCGTTTTTCATTGACACGCAATTTATCGTCGTTAAAAGAAAACCGGGGACAACCTTAGGCGACAGAAACGCCTCTTTGAAAGGTGCACGCTAATTGGTCCGACTGAACTGATGATAAATGGAAAAGGACAAAATATTTTTTATCAATGCATACTAACTTTTTAGGCGACAGACCTCCGTTATTAGACGCCGTAAACTTACCTCTCGCGATAAATTTATCTCTCAGATAGCGCGACAAGTGCAAATCTATGTACAGATTCCTCGTTTTTATACTGTGAATCTTTCTTTGTTTATTGTTTTCATTTTCCATGCGAGTTCAATGAAAACAACAAGTTTATCAATTTTAAGTTATTTGTTACATGCTGAATTTTCATTCGTCGCACGCGTTTCGAACATACGACACGGATATCTATTTAAATCGTGTTTTATTTATAGTCACCACTCCTATTACAAGTGGAGATCACAGATTCGTGAAACCGTGGCCTGGTTTCGTGGGAATTTCGGTGTAATAGCTAAAGATCTAGCTGACACGAAACGAGAAATTCAAAGAGAACGAGCGAAAAAGCGTAATGCGTTTCAATGAGAAAAACAAACGATGAAAAAAGCCATTATTTCATCCGGTATTTCCGCAGGTGGCATTTTTTAATTTCGTTTGCATATTGCATTTCCATGCAATTTTTTATGATGACTGTTGCATTGCATAACGCAGAGTAATCCGATGCTTTCGTTTTCGATAGATAAGAAATAAATAACGTTTCCCATCGAATGTTTCGCAACCTGATTACCGATTGAATTGCTATTCAATAACATCGTTACCTATCGAATATATCGAACATGGTGTGATTGTACGAGTAAATAATATCAATTAGATGAAACTCATATTACTAGTGTTCCATTTAATCGATTTACCTTGGCGCTGTTCTTCGACGCTTGGTGCCATCGTATCAGCGCACGGCGCAGTCTCCTTTTGTATAGTCGACGTATTGATAGCGTTCACCGCTTGTGTTACGATCGATTTGTTCGTTTCTTCTTGGAAAAAGCCGGCTTGCAGTGCAAGTTTCCTCACGGCCAGACAGTAACCCAGAATCGGTGCCGCCAACAGGTCGAGACAGGCGGCAACCCAGGGCATAACCCGACGATGAACTATTCAAATTGGGGTCTTTGGTTTCCCTTCGGGAAAACACAAGTCAATAGGTAGACCAGTCGAGAAGTCGATAATTACAGGAAGAGAATGAAAGTGATCCTGGTAACGCTTTTGCTTGAAATATCCAGCAAACAAGAGCCCTCTATTTGTATAAAATACTCGGAAACAGTGGTCTATTGCTAGTCTCCTTTTTACCCGTTTTGCTGCTCAATCTTCGGCTAGAGTTCTTCCGAAAAATGATCGCTACTTGTGTGCCGTATTATGGACAACAGGTCCTCCCTCATTCCAATTTGCTTGATCCTCACCTCTGGAGCCAGTTTGCGTGCTTCTTTGCCTATGCTCGAAGAAAAGCCCAGTTCTCCGATTTTGTCCTCTTCTTTGGTTAAATCTTCTTTTACCCTCGATTGTTTGATCGTCGACGATCTATCTATCACGTTACGATGTACCTTTATAAATATTGTCGATACAGACGTTGTCCGACTCTGCGCACGCGCTGCCACAAGTATATGCTAGTAGTTTACATAGTCACGGTGCTGCCTCACCGTTTTCCAGCACACTGGTGTTCCCTTCTCGCCGCCACTTCAACTCTGCTTTGGTTATGTATATTTATATGTAAGGTATTCCTTACCCTTTTTAGCTCCTTTTCTCTCCCTTTACCGCCCACGACAACGTGGTTTCACACGGACAATCTGTGGAGTTGCCTCTGCAGAATCAGTTCTCGTACAACCGGTTTACCAGATTAATTTTATCCACCAAAGACCTTCGAATATAACTGTCGACTCTCTATTGTCCGATTCTAATCTCTGCGTTTGTTGATGTTTTGTTCACTGTATGTTGCGTGCAAATCCGCCTAACGTTCTGTAACTGAAGTTATACGAAAGTGTTTAAAAGTCAAAGTGAAAACGAAGTAAAATTGTGAAGTGAAAACGGTCGTCTCTAGTAAGATCGAGGAGGTACTAGCGACTGATATTCCCCCATTTGCTGCAGCTTTTAGCAACATCGAGACGGACCTGGTAGGCTCCCTCTGTTGAAACTGGCCAATCAACGATTCGCTTACCCCACTACTAGTATACAGCAATCATATTGGGGACACGTCGAATGTATTTTAATTTTAATAAATATTTTCTCGATTATAGTGTTCGAACGATCATGCTTAAACAAAAAGAAAATGTGTATTTCACGATTAACACTGAGAAAAAAGTGCAACAGCATAATTGAGTGTTCGATCATACGACGAAATTTCTACATCCCGCATGAAATTGCAGAAAATTCGCTTAATCTACATTTTTTATTATAATATTCAATACAAAACGTTCCTGTTAATATCCCCCTTTTATCTCGAAATTCATCAGAGACGTCCGTATTTCAGACGAAATTTAGCGAGTTAATGAGGGAATCTTTTTTTCGCAAATTGAGTGAACGTTACACAGTATGTTAAAAGGACGTGGGATGTGAATTCATCACGAATATTTTTAATAAATTTTTCTGTATCATAAGCGCGGATTATTTTTATTTTAATTTTCTCGATAACAATGAATCCTGATAAATGTTTTCCTAATAATTTTACTATATGCTCGATGCCGTACAAATATAATATCAAGTATTGTTTATTTTATCGCTCTCACCTATCGAAATGTCGAAGGCGTCGTTTTCAACGAAACAGATTTTCAAACGTTTCCCATATATTCGTAGAATTCAATCAAATTTCGCAAAATTACAGAAAAATATTCAAATAAAATTTCGATAAAGGGTTTTCAACGAAACAGATTTTAAAACGTTTCCCATATATTCGTAGAATTCAATTAAATTTCGCAAAAGTACAGAAAAATATTCGAATAAAATTTCGATAAAGGGTAGATTGAATAACACGAGTACAATTGACCGTGGAAATACAATACAATAAAATACACGTGTATATTTTTAATTTTAATTTTCGTTTATTTCAGGTGATCCTAACGAGTGTACCACTCACGTCTGTTATATTCACATTCGATTCATGGCCGTGGGAACAGACAGTTTGCAAATTATCGGAGTGCGTCAAGGATATTTCAGTCGGTGTCTCAGTTTTCACTCTGACCGCGTTATCAGCCGAGAGGTAAGTTGTCAAACCCAGTTACGGTTGAGGAAATTGTTGTCTCAGGGATAGGCTGGTCGTCCTAACTTTAGTGAAGTTCCGCCCCATTAATGGACCAATCGACTCTTTAATCAGTAATCGAAATGAAATCTCAAACGTCCAATTTCCTTTTCGCTATTAATCGTTATTAATTAATTTCGTTATTAATTAAGAAAATCAATTAATTTACATTAATAAGAAAGTTCAACGTTAAAATAAAGTATAACTGAAGAATTCATTTAATCAGACATCATTTAATCTTAACCCTGCAATACTGCATTTATAAACAATCCAATTAACGCTATATTGAAAATTACATATCATTTTATTAACACAACGCTTATTTCCAACAAACGATACGTTGCTAAATAATTTTGATTTCTTCCATGTCAAATAATTATCAGGATCTATCTGCATATTTGAATTAGTATCGTTAGTGACGTTTAATAAAACAGAAGGCGTTAAACACCCTTGTCCAATAGTAATAAATTTAGTAATAAAGCAAATAAAATAAAATAATAAATAAATTGTAAAACAGAAATCTATATATAATCTAAGATTTCTATCTTGCCAACATATTAATATTACAGTTGGTACATTTGTTGCACGAGACAGCTCGGAACGTGTAAATAACAACCATTTCTCAACAGTAATAAATACACGCACAACAGCCATCTGTAAATGAAACATTTAAGTGGGGTATAAATTACTCCGTTCTATAGTATTTCAGGGTTAAGGTTTCAATAAAAATTGATTTACAAATAAAAGAAAGATATGCTCGTGTTGCATCGTAGGTACTACGCGGTCGTAAATCCTATTCGCCGCCATGTAGCCGGAATGAAAGCAGTGCCATTAGCGGTACTAATAGCTTGCCTTATTTGGGTGCTGGCGATTGTTTTGTCGATGCCTGCTGCTCTCTTCTCTCACGTGATGAACGTCGACATAACAACTAACTCCAGCGTCCACATCTGTAACCCTTTCCCCGTGGAATTGGGTGAGTATCTCACACGCTGAAATATTTCTATTCGGATTAAAAAACTATTCTACTCAATCCGGGAACGAATTATAAGAACGAATTATAAGTATTCTTCTCCTAAACTGAACATACATGTAGTATCGTGGACAAAAGGCCTAAGATATCTGCCGAATCGTAAACAATGTCGCGAGAGCCGCGGCATCGTCGGGTACATCAATGTGTCGTCGGTCTTCTTTTTAAGTGGATAGTTTCGTGGAAAGGGCCCGCGTGACCCTGGCCACGGGCGTTTCGGGGCACGTGTCTCGAACGGCGGGAAAAGACAAAGAGACGTTAAAGTCAGTATTAGTTGAGAAGCCGGAGAAGACGGATGCAAAAGGTGTGCAGAGTGTGACTTGAGAAGCGAGAGCGAGCGAGTGTAGAAGCCGAAGCCGCGTGTGAGAATAGGACGTACAACAGCATTGTAATCATTTCGTTGCTTCGAATATTATTTATCAAATCAAAACATCATTACTTGTCCTTTCCTCTAAGACCCATTAAGTTACTACATACAGAAAGCAAAATAGTTGCTCGTTTACGATCTCTGCTTGGACATTTCTCCGTGTTTTCATTTCACACCCACGAAGTCGTATTAATTTATTTCTAGTTCTGAAACGCAGGGGCAAGCTATAGGAGAGGGGTGGTGTTATTCAAGTTCCTGGCCTACTACGTGATACCGTTACTCATTATAGCAGGATACTATTTTCAAATTGCACGACACCTTCAACTGTCCACCAGGAACATGCCCTGCGAATTATCTGCAATTCAGCGGCTGGAGCAAATTCGATCACGCAGAAAGGTAGAGTGAATCGATATTATTATGAAATTATACAATTTTCAAGTAAATCTAATTTTGACACAAAAGGTATACAGGTATACCAGTGAAAAGGTGTAGAACAGAGAAATTGAAATTGCTACCTGTATGATATTTTTATGAAATTACACTGCTTATATATGCAGTCAACTTGCAAATAAATTTAAATTCTAATAAATTGTTACTTAGACTGTGATGTAAATTGAGTTATAGCTATAAATTATTTACTTTGAAAAAATTTCACGCTCATCATGTACCCGAGTAACAAGGTGCAAGAAGAAGCGGAATTAATTTAGCGCAAATCTCGAGTCGATGGTGCAATTGTTATAAACTATACTTTACTTACGCAATCTTCGATACGATCAATAATAAGATTATGTAATACGACCTTAGGCCAATATACGGTTAAGCATCGATGAAACAAGTCTAGTCCAACAACTAGAAGAAGGCGTTCCATAACTTCCGGGATAGAATGCTAATTATAAATCATTATAGATCGGGATATTCTCTGGCAATATCTTTAGCATGTAATCCAATTTCACTTTCCGTATTGTATTTGAATGAAAAGTGACGGTCGATCATCTTAAAGTACATCGACGTATCGACCAATGAAGTTTCTTCAACGAGCCAACTCTTCGTCTTCCTCGTTTCTGTTGTATATAAAACAATAATTTATTTGAAAACTTCGTACACAATTTAAGATGAATATCGTTCGCATATTTGATCAAGTTTTTCGACCAATTATTATTTCAATAGAAATGTATTCCTTTTTATGCAACGTGAGTACAATGGCTTGATCTAATACACCAAGTCAGTGTATTAAAATACTCGATAACAGAAAGTCTTTGTTGTCTGATTTAAAAATCACTTCACAGGCGGCTCGATATTCTGATTCACTTCGACTAATTCGATAGAAGGTGGCATCGAAGCGTGTCTAGCGAAGATACGACAGAACCTTCAATAACCACGGTTCTTACTTCTACTTTTCCAATGTTTTCATCCGTCAAATGCATTCAACCGTTCTCTAATCCATTTTGATAACAAAGAGCCATTTCGTAGTAGTAATAACGGTAGCTATGTTTCGTGAAAATAGAGTTTCGAGATTAATACAATTTCATGGAACAATTCGGACAAATAATATAATCGATTGGCCTATAAATACAGCGATGACAAATCACCTCTAGATAACGGCTGAGAATTACGCCTGAACGAGAGATTCGATTTAACTACTATCCGCTGGCAATCCATACCAAGACACGCTGCATGCGAATCAAAATGATCCATTCGCTCGAACGACTACGAGTTATCGCCTCTTTATTTTTCGTAGATGCTAGAACGCCTGCACTCTTCCCAGATTTGTTCCTCGGCTGTGGAAAGACTATTTCTCTTGGCGATGTTTTCTTCCAGCTAATCTCCATTTATCTTTCTGATAAAAAAGACTTCTGTGAAAGAAGTTAAATATCGAACTTGAGAATTTATTTAACGTAATATTTCAAAAGTTGAGGCAAAGGCGTATTATCTAACGACATCGGTGTCGAGACGTTGAAAGCATATTTACAGGATCAATTGAACGATGACTAAATCTGCTAAGGTCGCGGTCGATCTGAGGCAGATACCTGCGAAATCTTATTATAGATATTGTAGTATCGGGAAAAAGGGATAGGATTAGGATAATTTAGATTTGTAAAATTCTCCTAATACTATTTATTTAAGATAAGTAAAAATAACAGAGATTAATTGGACAGAGAGCGATAAATGTTCAACTTGAACTAAAACACAAAAGTCTTATTCTACTCAAATCACTCTCGCAACTCTATAACGCAACAACTCGATCTCTCTACAACGCTAGCAACTCTACAACCCTACATAGTATATATAGTCTATATAGACAACTATAGTCTTCGGCTTCTGCACTCGCACGCTGTCGCTTCTCAACTCATACTGCACTCCTTTTGCATTCGTTCTCGCTGGCGTCTCAACTAACACTACCCTTAGCGTCTCTTTGTCTTTTCTCGTCCCATCGAACACGTGTCCCGAAACCCCGTAGCCAGGGTCACGCAGGCTCTTTCCACAAAACTATCCACTTGAAAGGCGCCACGGCTCTCGCCACTTTGTACACGGTTCGGCCGATATCTTAGGCCTTTTGCCCACGATACTACAATATTTTTAAACGGACATATCGTAAAACTTGCTGACAAGCGCTAGTTGTCATGTCAAATCTTTGTCTGTTCATCGCGTAAGATGATGGAAAAGAGAGAGGAAGAGAAAATCTTCTGTATATTCCAGAATTTAAGAAGTAATACTGTAATGCCTAATCTACATTTAACTGTTTATCTCAGATTTTTTACTGTCTTACTAAAAAATATTCTAATCTAGGTTTCTAATAATTAAATTTTAACTAATTAGACCAAGTACCAAGTTAGTTGTCCCAGTTTAATACGTATCTTTCGTTCTCTGTGATCAACAGGTTGGAAAAATGGTGATCTCCATCGTCCTAATCTTCTTCATCTGCTTCCTACCGTATCACATCTTTATGATTTGGTTTCACTTTTTCGCATCAACGCTAAATGACTACAATAAATATTGGCATATCTTCAGGATTATTGGTTTCGTCATGACCTTCATCAACAGCTGTGTCAACCCTATCGTTCTATATTTTGCCAGCACAACATTTCGCGAGAGGTGAGTGTTACGTCGCGTGAAGAGGTCCGCGCGACGTTTTTTATTGTCTGACCGTAAAGGCCCAAGAGTCGTTAGAGAAACCCTCAATAAACCTAAAGCCCATCATAAACCGAGTCTCATTAGCTTGCAGGAACCTTGAATCCTGCAAGTATTTTGGGTTTATATCTGGTACTTAAACAAGTCATTAGGTCTATTGAGCGTGCTTAAAGATTACGGAGAAAGCTATGATATGGTAATTATATGATAGATATAATTTATGATATGGAAAACCAGGCATTTATAGAATAGAAATGTCTGGACTTTCCCACGAGTCATGCCGATGGGGTGCTTACATCTCCCATCTTCAAGCGTTAACGTCTTAGCCAATGGGTAGCGCGGATACTTGTCCTCAACATTCCTAACTAAAAATGTAAGCAACGAATCGCATACACACTCGAAAAATACAATATTCGTTCTTTCCTTGTTAACAATGATATCAGGTCCGTTTTATAGTCAAACTTTATATAACGCTACGATATAGTATCTTTCAATTGTACTTTACAGTAATAAAAATCCTAATATCGTACAAATCTCAAGGCTTACAATCGTTGTGTTAGGAACTAGGCAAACGAAAATACATAAATCTAAAATTCTATCACCTATAAATAGTACAATACTAAAAAAACTGTCTTTCGTGTGTTCGTTGTATATATTATATCAATATTTTGAAATAGAATTTAATACGAAAGACATGTTTCGCATTCCTACAATTTAAAAGATTGCCTGTCTTTCTGAATTTTACGATGTACAATTAAAATATTTCTTGCGATAGTCATCTGCGACATATTAGAGTTAATGTAACATTTGACTTGTATGTGATTATTAAAATTAAACTGCTTAAACATAACGTATAGAGGGCTCCAGCAGTAGGATACTAAATTATTGCCAATGGGAACAGAATCAACGAGGAAAAACATGACAATCGGAGTACATCCCGCGAAGGTAACGGAACTCGACGATAAACAAGTCAAAGTTGAAACGACCTAAGTTTCTCGGGATTCATGAGAAAATGAAAATTTCAGAAATAAATTTCCAGTCTCGATAACGATTATTTGATTTTACGTGTCGTTTCTTTCACGCGATCTATCCAATCTATTTATCTAGAATTGACTCCGATATCATCATCTTCCGTCTCATCGAATCTGTATTTCTTAAAGATACCTTAAAGCGATCTACTTATACATATATACGTACTAAAAATATATTCAATCCATACTTGCATGATATTTCAAATCTTCATCCCCTGCCTGAATTCAAAAGCAAAAATATTCCAAGAAGACATCACTGCTGAAAGCTTCAGGGGTTACAAACAAACAGACATCGAATTTTCGACATGATCGCGGATCCCCGAGCGGTTTCTCAGTGTTGTTGTCCGAGAATGGGTCCGCTGCCAAGATTTCGCCAAGGATCCGGTATGTCGAAATGTGCTGGGACTGTGAGCAGAGCATCGTCCGCGGTTCTGTCCGCGCTACAATTATTCGGCTTCACGCGAATCGTGTTTACGCACTCTATGGGTAACTTGAAGAAGTCCACCTTGTAATTGTAACCATGGCTGCTGACTCGGATGATGGTATGCAGTGGCACCTCAGCGTAAGGCACCTCTTCCGGTTTTTTATCTGTGAAAACGCCAATGATGCAGCGCAGAATAGCTTGATGAGACACGACCAAGATGTTGTTGGATCTCTGTAATTCAGCAATAACCGGTTCCACGCGGTGCATGGCGTCGATGTAGCTTTCTCCCCATGGATAACGATAGCGCAGCTTATCTTGATCGCGCCATGCAAATTCCTACGCAAAAGCATCGATTTAGAGATGTAGAAGGTATATACGCTATCTATGTACTATATACTAAAGTATATAGACTTTTGCCTAAGTCATAGAATGGTTCGTACATCGAGGTCCCCAAAGCATTAAAACCTAGCTTATGCAAAGTCAGGGAACAATGGCTAATTTTAAACATAAACTTTAATAAAGTAGACCTGCGATATAATATTCAAATCATGGTATGATTTAAGTTTCGTTATAGTACGCGGTTAATAAGTACACATCAACTTCGTATTGTAATTATAATATTCATTTATCCATGTTCTAAAACTTCGTCCAGATTAATCAGACTGATTGAGTTCGATCTAGCAACGTGAAACATTGTGATTATCGTCTATGTGCTATGTACTTGACTGGGAATATTTCTTTGAACTTCAACGCTCATTCTCATTAGTCAAGCAAATATTTCGTGGATGTAAGTGGATAAATTTGCATACAACTGAATTTTAATCAGTTACAGACTGTTAGTGCAGACGTTAAGTCACTCGATACTTTTCCCCAGTGGCCAAGTATTCAATGCTTGAGTCATCCGTGAAGATTTATGTTATTATTCATTTTCCAAGATACGATTGAAAGTTGTTCGCTTAGAGAATTAAATTGACAAACGTAGTAGATAATAAATATTCCATATCTAGGATCCCAAACTTATTGAAATACAAATTATAACTGCATTAACAAATCGATCACTGGGAAAATTTTGATCAAATACTAATCTTAAATGTGTCAATTATAGTACAATGTTTCTAACATAATACTGATACGATTAGATTAATTCAAAAAGCTTATACCCTATAAACCCTATATACTCTATATACCCTAAAAGCTTATACCGTTATACCCTATAACCTACAATGATAACTGTTACAGCTATCTACCATTTACTACACAAATAAATTAAAGCTCTTAGAGCTAGAGACTGATAAATTCAACCGATTGAAGGCTCGTTTAAATACAGCCAGAAGATTAGGCAAGTAGTAAGTGAAACCGAATTTACGCATTTTTCGATGAATCATCCTTAAAAGTATAAATTATCTTCACTCGCTATTTCACTTTGGTCAACAACACTTGAAACGTAATTCAATGCAAGCAGTGACGAAATTTCGAGGAGGAAGACGCGTTTGATCTGAAATTACCTGCGGATAATGCTCCTGCATCTCTTCATAAGACAGCCCCTCACAGATATTGGCGTGGAGTTCGTTGAGTGCTGCCACGTGTTCTTGGGGCGCTTCCACGCCACGAGCAGTCGCGATAGTCCTTCGAAGGCGACTAGTTAGCACGCGCAGGTCGGGAATACGCATAGCGTTGAACTTAGTGGCCAACGCTTGTGCATATCTCTCGCCACGTGCGCTTAAAACTGCGTCACCACCAACCTTAACCAATACGTTGTACTCGCTTTCGCCGTGCTGTAATCAAAAGAGAGAGGGAGAGCTTTAGTTTTACCAAATCGTAGAATATTCTGATTACGTTCAAAAAGAGAGGCGTAGCAATGATAAGATTACGATCAGGCGAGAAGAAATTAATTTTGGAACCAAACCCTGATAAGATAGCAAGATTTTAAAAATACAATATGTATGTTTTTACGTATGCGTATACGTATACGTATTCTTTTAAAACATGTTGTGTGTAAACAATTGAGGGCTCGTCATGCTAAATGGAGTGCTCAGTTATGTACGTTAATCTTTTTAATAATTGCAAGCGCCACGACCTGGCTCAATTGTCCTTGACTCAGCTTGTAATCTAAGAACAAACACGTTTCTTCATTATCGTTATCATTATCACTTGTCGAAAAATTCTTATAATTAAGACTAAAGACGCTAAGGCTGAGCTTCTAGGATTAGAACATTTGAGATGAGGATTAAACGATGACAAATGTAAAATTTGATGGATTACCAACCCGAGAAAAATAAAGAGTATGCGGCTCAACAGTGACGCTTCCAAGATATCCAAGGACATTTGTCTCCACATGGCCTGACACGTTGCAGGACTCCATATCCATGCTGCCGGTGTCGATACGGATTCGTGGATACGTCTTCTCATCCATTGGCTCGTAAGATCGAATGTAATGAGCTATCTTCAATCGTAGATCTTCTTCGGCTGTTATTGAATCCATGCCAACATAGTCAGCGCTGTACCGCAATATCTCCTTGTAATTTCGCTCCAGTACAACCGGATCGTCGCAGACGCACTCGATAAAGAGGACGCGATAACCACTGCTCGGAAAAATAGTCGAAGACCTCGGCGCGCTGCGCTCGCATCACCAGCGTGGCGTCCAGGATCTTCAAACAGGAAAATTCTTAAATGCAACTAACTGTGACGACTCGCAAACTCAAATTTCAGTATATTTCTTCCTACGCATTTTATTTAAATAGACATTAGACTATATCGATTTTCAGTTGTCTTTCTTTGTATTGTATATTTGGAGAGATTGCTGCAACAAGGAGGTAGCTTTCCAATAATTTGTGTAAACCAGCAGAATGCAAGTCAAAATTAACCAAAACTATATCATATTTTGACACGTGCTATAAATTCATGATCTAAACTAATATTTGTATTATTTAAACACATTTGAATATGAAACCTATACTTTTGTTTTTCTCTCCCGATAAATGCAATTTAAATACTGAAAGTGTCTTCATGTTGCTACAGGCCCTTCGTCAAAATTAATTATTATTCAATTAAGAACACCGCCGGCCATAAATATTAGGGCACATATTGATATTTAATACGAATGGAGTGCTTTTCGTTTCTAGTAATTTCGTTATAAATCTGTTATTTCATTCGCGGCATATGTACTTTGTAATGTAAGATATAGCAGATAAAGAAAAGTGTCAAAGTGTTCCAATCGATGCTTATAACGTGTAGATGTCCTAATAATTATGGCGAGTAATTTATATATGAATTTACATGTTGGTTTCTCTTATTGTTAACTTATATATCAAGACCACATAGAAAGAATACGATAAATTAGAATAAATAGGAATATTTCAATATGATATAATTTGGAAGGAAAAATGCACCGTTAATTTCAGAATTAAATAATTAGTTTCGTATAATATCTAAGATACGTTTCCACATAGAATTTAAAATTTAACGCGAAGACACGTTTTACCGTTGTAGTCTTCATATTGAATTCGTGTCATATTTGTTCAATTCTCGACTATTTCTAAAGCGCATAATATCGAGAAAATAACGAGCTGATCTTAAGCTACTTTCAACACCATGAACTATTGCGGTTTCTATCGTGGAACGTTGGTACATGTTGTTAAAAATATTAAGCAAGGTAAAACTCGTACGACGAGATTCGGTTCGGTCGGAGAAAGGTAGACCGGCTTGACTAGCCTCGGTTTAATCGCGTCGTCCACCGTTAGCGCGATCTATGTATAAATACGACCCTTGACCGTTCTAATATTCTAATCTATTCTTGCAGCTCCGGTTACATAATAACAAAAAAAAACACGTGTTTCTTCTTCCGGTCGGATTCTTCAAATGCGCAACGATTAAAATTCTTTCTTAACTCTGTTCTATTATTTTCGATCAAATGCAATCGCGCGTGCTTGCATTCGTTTCGACATTGAACCTTTCTCAACTTTTTTCGATTACTCTCAATCAAGCATAACCGAGCGTATTCCCGTTCTCGTGTTGATACCGAATCTTTCTCAACTATTTTCAATTATTTTCAATCAAATACAATCGCGTGTGTTGTTGTTCTCGATTCGATACTGAAATCTCTTGAACTTTTGCGATTATTTTCGATCGAATGCAACGGCACGCGTTCTCCTTTCGATACTGAATTTATCTCCAGATTCTATTCAATTTCACATCTTTACTAGACGTTTGTCACGCGTCTAATTGATGCTTACAGCTACGGAATTTCCGCCTGCGAGCCATGTAGCGCACTCGTGCATCGCGTCTCGTTGGGCCAGAGTTCTCAACGCTGCGTTCGTCGTATGGTCCGGAAGAAACAGCTCGTGCGATACGGCCTCTCCATATGGTTCCAGCCTTTTCCTGCGGTAGTCGCTAACCCTCATCACTAAAGTAATAATTAAATGTAATTCATTAGTTGTTGGAAGGGTCTAGGAGAGCTTAAATAATTGGATATTTTTTGATTTACGTTTGTATCGTTAGATGGAAACAATATAATAGTACGACGTAAAATATAGTGAGCTAAACTACCCTTCTTTGTCAATGTCTCATTTGTCATTTTGAAGCATTCGAGAAAATTGAAATTACACTACTTTTCCTGTGATTCTTGTTTTTCATCGAAACATTCAACAATTCGCGAAACATTCATTACAGTCATTATTTAACACGTTAAATACCATAGGGGTCACCGGTGGCCGGCACTCAACTTGGCCGTGGCATCGTCGAGGTCACCGGTGACCGGCGCCCCAAGATTAATAGCAATACATAATTTGAACAATTATTTTTTATTAGCAATTAATTATAACTATTTATCAATAGTTATAAATTTTTTATTATTACCATCGTTACTACAATGGTATGACGAAATTAATGCAGTATAAAATATATAAGAATAGTTTTATTTATACATGAAATATAGATAGGTCCCGGGACGTAATAACATAGAACAATTATTTAGCATTTCACAAAGGAACAATATGAAATAATGTTTTTTTTTTCCACCATGTTATATAGTCTCCATCTGGTATACGTATATGCGTATGTAGAGAATATATCTATTTGTAGTATTTTATAAGGTTGTAAAAACTAGGAAGAGCACAATGTAATATATTACAAAATAGAAATTAAAATTTGTTCAAAGCGCCGCAAATGTTGATTTAGCGTATAGCTAATTATGTATAGTTATAAAAAATAGTAGCAACGCAAGAGGTTAAGAAACGATTTTCCGCTGCGACGAGATTACAATAATTGCAGGGATCATGATAATCCATGTCGTTACCATAATTTTCTCGTTTACATCTCTGACTCCTGCTGACCTTCGGGATCTTTTCTGCTTTTACGAACTGTGTGACTGTACCCGTCGCGTTTTTCATCGACACGCAATTTATCGTCGTTAAAAGAAAACCGGGGACAACCTTAGGCGACAGAAACGCCTCTTTGAAAGGTGCACGCTAATTGGTCCGACTGAACTGATGATAAATGGAAAAGGACAAAATATTTTTTATCAATGCATACTAACTTTTTAGGCGACAGACCTCCGTTATTAGACGCCGTAAACTTACCTCTCGCGATAAATTTATCTCTCAGATAGCGCGACAAGTGCAAATCTATGTACAGATTCCTCGTTTTTATACTGTGAATCTTTCTTTGTTTATTGTTTTCATTTTCCATGCGAGTTCAATGAAAACAACAAGTTTATCAATTTTAAGTTATTTGTTACATGCTGAATTTTCATTCGTCGCACGCGTTCCGAACATACGACACGGATATCTATTTAAATCGTGTTTTATTTATAGTCACCACTCCTATTACAAGTGGAGATCACAGATTCGTGAAACCGTGGCCTGGTTTCGTGGGAATTTCGGTGTAATAGCTAAAGATCTAGCTGACACGAATCGAGAAATTCAAAGAGAACGAGCGAAAAAGCGTAATGCGTTTCAATGAGAAAAACAAACGATGAAAAAAGCCATTATTTCATCCGGTATTTCCGCAGGTGGCATTTTTTAATTTCGTTTGCATATTGCATTTCCATGCAATTTTTTATGATGACTGTTGCATTGCATAACGCACAGTAATCCGATGCTTTCGTTTGCGATAGAACATCGTTACCTATCGAATATATCGAACATGGTGTGATTGTATGAGTAAATAATATCAATTAGATGAAACTCATATTACTAGTGTTCCATTTAATCGATTTACCTTATCGCTGTTCTTCGACGCTTGGTGCCATCGTATCAGCGGACGGCGCAGTCTCCTTTTGTACAGTCGACGTATTGATTCCGTATTGAACGGGATTCCGTTCCTCCCGGTCCAGCAGGTCTGGAGCATTCGGCTGATTCGAGACGTTTTGTGTAGTTGAATCAGATGGTTGCGATGCTGGTGCTGTGAGCGTGGTTGTCCGATCTCGGGTAGTTGACACATTGCGAGTGTCATGCGGTGAGCTCCGCGTGGTATGCGCCGGGATCGGCAATTGAGATGAAGGGACGATTTCCGTCGGCGGAGTATGGCCGTTGTCGTCCTGGACGAGAATCAGTCCCTTCCGGTCCAGAGGGTCTCGAGCGATGGACTGATTCAAGACGTTTTGTGGCGTCGAATCAGATGGTTGCGATGCTGACGCTGCGAACGTGGTCGTCAGATCGCGTGTGGGTGACACGTTGTGAGTATCACGCGGTGAGCTCCGCGTGGTATGCGACGGGATCGCCATTTGAGCTGCGGCGATGGTTTCCGTCGGCGGAATTTGATCCTTGTTGTCCTGGACGGGATTCAGCTTCTTCCGATCCAGAGAATCTCGAGCGATGGACTGATTCAAGACGTTTTGTGACGTTGAATCAGATGGTTGCGATGCTGACGATGGAAACGTGGTTGTCGTCAGATCGCGTGTGGTAGTGTGAAACGAATGTGTGCCCGATTGCGCGGGTGGGCTCCCCCGATAACCTAACCGAAGCGAGTTTTTTGCAAACATAACTCAGTATCGATGGATTGTGGTATTTTAATCTGCCCGACACATAATGATGTTAAAGTTGGTCCCGAGCTTAATACTACTTCGATCGGGCTTGGTATGTGAAATGTTGGATCGGCTAATTTTAGATTTTTCCAACACTTTATACAATCAGACAAAGTAGTAACGCCGTTGGTTAAGATACAGATAACGAAGAGAAGGATTATTCTTAGATGAGAGAGTGAGAGCTATAGGAGCTGTCAGACTTGTGGGCACCGCGAGAGATGATGGAAAACTCTGAAGTTCGTTCTGATGTGATTACGGAGGAAAGCTCGGTATGGGTGTGCCTTTTGAACGAAGAACGCGGATTCGTTGCTTACATTTTTAGTTAGGAAAGGTGAGGACAAGTATCCGCGCTACCCATTGGCTAAGACGTTAACTCTTGAAGATGGGAGATGTAAGCACCCCATCGGCATGACTCGTGGAAAAATCCAGACATTTCTATTCTATAAATGCCTGGTTTTCTCTATCATATAATTATCAGTTTTTCCCGTTATAAATACCAGCTTTCTGCGCAATCTTTAAGCACGCTCAATAGACCTAATGACTTGTTTAAGTACCAGATATAAACCCAAAATACTTGCAGGATTCAAGGTTCCTGCAAGCTAATGAGACTCGGTTTATGATGGGCCTTAGGTTTATTGAGGATTTCTCTAACGACGCTTGAGCCTTTACGGTCAGACAATAGAAGACGTCGCGTGGACCTCTTCACGCGACGTAACTCTCACCTCTCGCGAAATGTTGTGCTGACAAAATATAGAGCGGTGGGGTTGATACAGCTGTTGATGAAGGTCATGACAAAACCAATAATCCTGAAGATATGCCAATATTTATTGTAGTCATTTAGCGTTGATGCGAAAAAGTGAAACCAAATCATAAAGATATGATACGGCAGGAAGCAGATGAAGAAGATAAGGACAATGGAGATCACCATTTTTCCAACCTGTTGATCACAGAGAACGAAAGATACGTATTAAACTGGGACAACTAACTTGGTACTTGGCCTAATTAGTTAAAATTTAATTATTAGAAACCTAGATTAGAATATTTTTTAGTAAGACAATAAAAAATCTGAGATAAACAGTTAAATGTAGATTAGGCATTACAGTATTACTTCTTAAATTCTGGAATATACAGAAGATTTTCTCTATCGCGTTCTTATTTTTCTCTTCCGTCATTTTCTTCTCTGTGATCCATTTTCTACTCTCTCGCTTCGTTTGTTTTCTTGTTTCTCTCCATTTTCGTCTTTTGTTTTTCTTCCTCTCCTTCTCTACTCTTAGCTTCGCTTTTCTTTTTTTCCCTTAGCTGCCTTCTTTTCCTGCCGTTGCCTTCGCTTCAGCCCATTTTCTTCCATTTTCTTTCTATTTTTTTTTCTTCCTCTCTCTTTTCCATTATCTTATGCGATGAACAGACAAAGATTTGACATGACAACTAGCCCTTGTCAGCAAGTTTTACGATATGTCCGTTTAAAAATATTGTAGTATCGTGGGCAAAAGGCCTAAGATATCGGCCGAACCGTATACAAAGTGGCGAGAGCCGCGGCGCCGTCGAGTACATCAATGTGTCGACGGTCCTTTCAAGTGGATAGTTTTGTGGAAAGAGCCTGCGTGACTCTGGCCACGGGGGTTTCGGAACACGTGTTCGATGGGACGAGAAAAGACAAAGAGACGCGAGAGTGATTTGAGTGGAATAAGACTTTTGTGTTTTAGTTCAAGTTGAACATTTATCGTTCTCTGTCCAATTAATCTCTGTTATTTTTATTTATCTTAAATAAATAGTATTAGGAGAATTTTACAAATCTAAATTATCCTAATCCTGTCCTTTTTTCCGATACTACAATAATGAAACAAACAAATATCTTGTGATGTAGTTATGATATTAGCAAACAATTTTTTAAATATTGTTTTTGTAATGTAAAGAAGGCAGAACCGTACAAAGTATAGAATCAAAACATAATGGACGTAGAAATCGATATTTTTACTGATTTTGATTTTTTGTTACTATCATAGAAAATAATAATTCTTTAAAATTGGTTTACAAACCGGAATCGATATGTAACAGTTTTCGTGCCTCAGAGATTCAAGACAGAATGCTGAGAAGCTTGGACCTCCATTTGGCGAGTAAACAAAGAGATTATACTGCCAAATTGATGAGGTCGGGCATTTAAAATGGATACTGACGGGATTTTATTGAATCTCGTCGTTTCACATTGAAACAATGGTGAAACTTTATGAAATATTTGTACTTTTGCTGATTTTTTAAGATTTGTGGTTAAGACTTTGTCTAAGCTTCCATCAGGGTCTTGAATAGTAAACTGCGAATATTTATTCAAATTCATATTTTTATGGATACTGCTGAAGGAATGCAACCTAAGCAGAAACTTGCTTTACTAAATATTCTAACGACTACTCTATTTTGCGTACTTTATATATTTTTGCATATTACGTACGTTCATAAATTTCTCACAAATGCATGTTCGCAGTTTACTTGATAATCACTTTTTATCTAGTCAAACTTATTCAAAGCTGTACCTGTTTCTATTGAATCATTCTAGTCATATACACGAGTCATTGAATGTTAATTGCGGAAGTTATGTTAGGCCTACACGGCCTAGAGTCTCCTACCGCTCTCACAGTATCCAGAAGTCCGACAGCTCCTACAGCTCTCAAGAGCCTAGAGCTCCTATAGCTCTTCTTCTCTCATCTAAGAATAATCCTTCTTTTCGTTATCTGTATCTTAATCAACGGCGTTACTACTTTGTGTGATTGTATAAAGTGTTGGAAATATACATTATTATAACTCTGTGACTCCCAGTGTTATACCGCAACAACTACCCCGATTGTCCTAACCGAAATACGGGGATCGAACTATTCGTGGTGTTGATTATTCTAATCGTAACGGGAATTTACGATTCCCGTTGACGCGTATTCTAACGACCGCGTCTCCCCGCGATAGCTCGAAAATACAATATACAATTAAGAAACAAACAAACAAAGGAGTTTAAAAGGTATTAATACGACTTAACATTTAGAACGCTGTATAATTTTTTATGTCGATTCCCGCATAGCAAAAGAGAAAAGAAAGAACGCCAGAATGTTCAGCAATGAATGGACTAGATAACTTATGCCATTTGTATACTTGTATAGAAAATTAATTTGCCCCCTGCCATACTTAGTTCATCTCAGAATAAATTAGTTCCGTAAGGCTTATTTATTTTTTATTCTATTCACATTTTGCGAATCCTCGAGCTTGTTCTGGATAAATGGATTGCTCGGAGATTTCCACGTGATGCCTAATAAAATATTATGCATATTTATGCGGTCCACGAGATAGAATATAACTCTAAGTGAAACGTAACAGTATATCGACAGAAGAAGGCACCATTCGATATCGATTTTTTTTCTTTCTTAATCGCCTCTGTTGATTATTTCTCGCGCTTTCCTTCGTAGAGAAAAATACTTTGCTCGAATGTTTGACATTTCTTAATGAGACCGTAGCACAGTATACCGCTAATTTTGTGCCTAGAAATATACATCTATCGTTCGAACACTCATACACACTCGAAAAATACAATATTCGTTATTTCCTTGTTAACAATGATATCAGGTCCGTTTTATAGTCAAACTTTATATAACGCTACGATATAGTATCTTTCAATTGTACTTTACAGTAATAAAAATCCTAATATCGTCCAAATCTCGAGGCTTACAATCGTTGTGCTAGGAACTAGGCAAACGAAAATACATAAATCTAAAATTCTATCACCTATAAATAGTACAATACTAAAAAAACTGTCTTTCGTGTGTTCGTTGTATATATTATATCAATATTTTGAAATAGAATTTAATACGAAAGACATGTTTCGCATTCTTACAATTTAAAAGATTGCCTGTCTTTCTGAATTTTACGATGTACAATTAAAATATTTCTTGCGATAGTCATCTGCGACATATTAGACTTAATGTAACATTTGACTTGTATATGATTATTAAAATTAAACTGCTTAAACATAACGTATAGAGGGCTCCAGCAGTAGGATACTAAATTATTGCCAATGGGAACAGAATCAACGAGGAAAAACATGACAATCGGAGTACATCCCGCGAAGGTAACGGAACTCGACGATAAACAAGTCAAAGTTGAAACGACCTAAGTTTCTCGGGATTCATGAGAAAATGAAAATTTCAGAAATAAATATCCAGTCTCGATAACGATTATTTGATTTTACGTGTCGTTTCTTTCACGCGATCTATCCAATCTATTTATCTAGAATTGACTCCGATATCATCATCTTCCGTCTCATCGAATCTGTATTTCTTAAAGATACCTTAAAGCGATCTACTTATACATATATATGTACTAATAATATATTCAATCCATACTTGCATGATATTTCAAATCTTCATCCCCTGCCTGAATTCAAAAGCAAAAATATTCCAAGAAGACATCACTGCTGAAAGCTCCAGGGCTTACAAACAAACAGACATCGAATTTTCGACATGATCCTGGATCTCCGAGCGGTTTCTCAGTGTTGTTGTACGAGAATGGGTCCGCTGCCAAGATTTCGCCAAGGATCCGGTATGTCGAAATGTGCTGGGACTGTGAGCAGAGCATCGTCCGCGGTTCTGTCCGCGCTACAATTATTCGGCTTCACGCGAGTCGTGTTTATGCACTCGATGGGTA